>NC_057799.1:578767207-578786934 GCF_018294505.1 Triticum aestivum | reverse complement strand
GAGGTACCCCACTATCTATCTTAGGGTTCAAGATGGGGGCGGTGGTCGCCGGCGGTGGCGGGGAGTTGGTGGGGCGGTGGCGTGGGGATCGCCGGAGAAAAAGCTCAGCACGGGGGGGCCTAGAGGGATGGCCGGGGCGGTGGCGGACCAGCGGTGGGGAGTGTTTCCGGGGCGGGCGGGGCGGCGCACCGCCGGCCGCGAGCGGCGGGGGGCTGCTGTTTGGCCGGTTGTGGCTGGCGGCTCAGGGGGGTGGAGGTTGAAGATGAACCGCAAGCCCTTTATTTCGTATCCAACGGCTGCAAAATCGACTGACCAGAGATGAAAAAGTCAATCGACCGACGTGTAGCCTCACCTTGCTAGTGCGTTCAGTTTCAACAGCAAAATTGAGTTTCGACAGTTAAGTTCAGTTTCGATAGTTAAGTTCAGTTTCGACAGTTAAATGCAGTTTCGACAGTTAAGTTCAGAGATGAGCGGCTGATGTATTTTAGATCTAGCACTTTGTGGTTATGTATTTTACGTCATATATTGGAGATGCTATTAGAATTCCACTCAGGTTAACATTGTTCGTTGTCTCTCTTGTCCTGCTTCAGCCTCGGCGTCGTACATCACACCGGAGCTGCTCCAACGACGAAACCCTCCATCACAGCGGAGCAGTACCTCGGGCTCCATCTCCAGACGCCTAAGATCTTCTTCCCCACCTCTGATAGCCAAGTTAGCCGGAGCATCCTCACCGGCCAACCCAATCACGCTGAGATCGACATGGCTTCGCCAAAGAGGTTGTACACTTGTTGCATCTCTTTTTTACTCTACATGTTATATATATTGTCCACTGAGCAATCGTAGTAACGGGAAATACGATTATTTTATCCTACTATATGACAAGCAGTGAGGTACCAGGCAACTTAGCTATCCGTGATGGACTCTCTTGAACGCCATCATTATTTATCTCTGCGCGTTTGAGTTGTGCATTTGTCGATGGGCCTGGGAGTTGAGCTAGTATGGCAGTGGCCTGGGTCCAAAGTAATAGAAGAAGCACAAAAACATTTTTTAGTGTAGGATTTTCCTTGCTCAAGCCTACCTACTAGAATCGCCAGTGCTTGAAAGGAAAAGTGAATGAAAACATCGGAACTGGAAAGTTTCCTATGGTACTACTTTTCATGAATTTGGTGCAAACGAATGGAGCAAAGGAAAACTGTAGGATTTGTTCCTTTAGTGTCTCCTTGAAAGAAAAACCGTAGGAATTCTAATTTCCACTTCTCCTCCTTTTCATATTCCTATTCATCAAGCACAAGACTAAGAGATAGTAGCATAATAGCATTATAACTGTACATTTTCTTGTGGTTTGACTTAATCTCACCATGCTTTTTTGCATCTTGTGATCTTCCAATTGTTGTAAATCAAACACCCAGATTGGCAGAAATCCTTTGTTTTTAAATTCTCTGTTTTGCACGTGCATTCCTATCCTATTCCTATCTATTTCATATCCCTGCATTGTTAGAATCCTCAAATTCAAACAAGCCCTTACTCAATTACTTCTGTTACAGATATGTGTCAAAGAAAACCTTGTGTGGTTTGTCCTGCTCCTGCGGCGCTGTGTTCCACCCCAGCTCAGCTGCTCCAACGACGGAAGGGTTCACCACAGCAGGGATCCGCTCTCCAGACTATCTTTCGCCGCCTCAGATCTTCTTCCCCGCCGCCGGCAGCCACGGCAACTGCATTACCATCATCAACTGAGCAGATGACCTTGAGGACTACACGGGTCCGCAAGAGAGGTCGCACTCTTCCGTGTCTGCTTACGTTATGTGTCGCTTAATATGATGACATGCTACATTATCGTCGTGTTCACCTATTAGACTCCGAGTCAGGTCCAAACTAATGCTGAAACTTGAGTTTTTAAATGGTTGTGGGGTACATATTGGGGCAGCAATCAGTACTATCTGTCTACTATCTGGTTAATCTCCGGTGTCTACTATGAGTTTCATGTTGGGTGCAAACAAACATTAAAGGAGCCATTATCTGTATTTTTTAACTAAAGCTATTATCTGCCTGCTATCATTGGTTTTGGGTCTATCCACAGTTTGCTACCATCACTCTGGATTTGTGCATGCACTCCTTACATAATCTCACTATGTTTTATTCCTATGCATGCCAGTTATTGTACACAATGGAACTGATCATGTAGAGCAAAAGAGACGAGCCTTGCGTGGCAATAAAATTTCATGGAGACGTCGTTCCATGGTGGGCGCAAAGGCAGCCCCCCCTCCACCCATTTCGGATCATAATCAAGAGGAAGATAACTGTTCTGAGGGGGATTCAGAAGGAGAAGACCACTCCTATTTACCACATGAGGTCTTCGCTCTAACTTGGCATGCTGATGTTGGTAATATCATGCATATGGTGCCTTGCATTGCTTACAGTATACATTAAAGATGTCATCTGCTTAGTTTAGACATGCTTTGTGTCAATGCCATCTGTTTAGTTTCTTTATCGTATATGTGAATCATGCAATGCCATCTTGTCTAGCCAGGTATCATATATGTGAATTTTGTAATGTCACCCTGGTTAGCGAGTCATCTTATATGTGAATTATATCAAGCCATCATTTTTTTATTATGTGTTAAATTTGTCAACAATTTTAGTACATTCAATTACTCTTCCTATGCATCAGCCATTCAGCATGGTCATGGAAAAATCTGGAGTGGAAACAAGGTCTTCAGAGCAGACAATGCTATCTAACGAAGCGCATGTCTTGCTGGTTACTGATAGCTCCTCAGAGGAGGATTCAGAGACAGATGACCAGTCATATCCCCCCCCCTGGTGCATGCCCTAACTTGGCAGGGTTATGTTGCTCATATCGTGCGTATGGTATCTTGCATTGCTATGTCATTTGCTTAGTTTAGACATGCTTTGTGTGAATGCCACCTGTTTAGTGTCTAATTACCATATATGTGAATTATGCAATGCCATCTTGTTGCAAGACATTATATATGTGAATTATGCAATGTTATCTTGTTGCAAGGCATTATGTATGTGAATTATGCAATGCCATGCTATTTAGGCAAGCGTCATATATGTGAATTATATCATGCCGTCCTCTTTTTGTATTTATCATTGCTTTTGTCGACAATGTTTGTATATTCAACTGCTCTTCCTGTGCATCAGCCATTTGAATTGGTGATGGAGAAATCTGGAGTGAAAACAAGGTCTTCAGAGCAGACAATGCTACCTGCTGAAGCAGATATCTTGCTGATTACAGATAGCTCTTCAGAGGAGGATTCAGAGGCAGATGACCAGTCCTATTATCCCCCTGAGGTGTATGCTCAAACTTGGCAGGGTTATATTACTCATATAATGCATATGTTGTATTGCAATGCTTAGTTTTTACATCATATACACAATATTGAATGCCATCTCCTTAGTTGACACATCATACATGCGATTGCCCTCTGCTCACTTCCTTAGTATATAAATCATATATTTGAATTATGTCATGCCATGATGTTTACATAGATAGCATGTATCTGAATTATGGCATGCCAACCCATTTTCTAAAGACATAATATAGTTATATCATCTCATCCTGTTTACATAGTCATCATATTTTAAATTATGTCATTCTATCCGTGAATTATATCATGCCATCATGTTTCCATCGACGGCATGTTTGTGATTTATGGCATGCCAACCACTTTAATAGACACATCGTATAGTTATATCATGTCATCCTGTTTACATAGTCATCATATTTTGAAGTATGTCATTCTATCCTGTTTAGTTAGCCATCATACTTGTGAAATTGTGTCATGCTATCCTGTTTAATTAGCCATCATATATGTGAAATTATGTCCTGCTATTCTGTTTGTTTAGACAACATAAATGTGAATTATTTCATGCCCTGTTTTCTTCCCTACTGTCCATTGCACCTGTCTATCTTACAATGTCTGTACATTCAATTACTTTTCTTGTTTATCAGCCATTTCAATTGGAGGGAGTGATGGCAGTATCTGTGGGAGTAAAAACACGGTCTTCAGAAAAGACCGTGCTACCTGTCGATGTAGATAGAACCATGGTTGTACTTGCCCAAAAACCAGCCCCACCACACATAACCCACACTCATGCAGATTGTACCCCTACCCAGTTGGACAGAGAACTAGCTACCCAGTTGGGCCAAATCACGAGGACCACCACTCCGAACCCGAAGTCAATGCTTAAACCAGAAGAAGAATTGTTCTCAGGTCAGGTTCCGTAGCTATGGTTCATACTACTTTGCTCTTGCATCACTATATTTACTGATACCAACTAATTTCAAATTTGAAGGATGCAATTGAAACTCCAATGGCACAACAGGTATGTTTTAAACCTGTTTCTTCAACGTGTTTGGCTGTTTGCTGTTGTAACTTGCTCTATGTTGATTTCAGTGTCAATTGACTAAACAGTTATGTTCGCATGCCATGCACATTACAAGTGTTGTTATTGCTGTGTAGTTTCCCAAACTTATATTCTGTCTATGCTGCTTTGTCTTAAATGGATATGATTCGAACTGTATCTATCTTGATTTGGCAACATAAACTAGAATGATATAGACCATACAGTGACCATACTACATAGATATATGTTTGTTTCATGCTGTTATCCTGTCCACCTTACTACTGAACTGGTTTACCAAAATGAGTTTCATATACTACATTGTAAACCTGAGATGTGTTTGTTTGTTTCTCTTTTAGAACGCGGATAAAATATTGGAGAAGAGTACCCTGTTATGCAATGGTAAAGGAAGTAATGCAGATAAGGTTCAAGATAGTGAGAATTCCTTTTGGTCTCCAAGAAAGCTGATAAAAACTATATTGAAGACACTGAGACAACCCCAAAGTCCTGTCTTGATGTAGTGTTCGAGTTACTGGCTACCACTACTGGCACCAGCTCTTTGAACTCGTTGCCTGAATCAGTTCGGCTTCTTGAGTCTCAACTTCAAGTTGAAAGACATCGATCAGATGTTATGCGACAGGAAGCCGAAGGACTGAGGAAGTCCCTGCAGAATTCAGATGCATACTTTCTGGTGCAACAGCAAGCGCCCGAGGACTTAAGCGCCAAACAAGAGAAAGTTAATAAGCTTGCTAAGCATCTTGCCAGCATTATGGGTACCCAGGATATTGTTTCTTGAGCTCTTCTGAAGTGGTTTCAGTTCTGGACTTGTTTTGCTGCGGCGTTTATATGCTGTTGTGTTCCCTATATTTGCACTGGTGGCGAACTTTGATGCCCAGTGGATTTAATATGTGTAATAGCCGTGATAGCCTAGTGTAAGTTGCTTGCTTATTTATTTCCTTGTTGTCTTGTTTATTTGTTTGCTTGTAGTTAGCGCAGTTCTTTTTCTGCGGTTTGCTAGTGGCTGCAATAACCTATTTTTTAAAACTAGGCCACAATAACCATGGGCTAATATTTACTGTAGTGACACTGGGCCTCCTACGGGCCGTAGAAACAGTGGGCCTTCTACGGGCCATATAAACAGTGGGCCTTCTACAGGCCGTAGAAACAGTGGGCCTTCTACGGGCCGTAGAAACAATGGGCCTTCTACGGGCCGTAGAAACAATGGGCCTTCTACGGGCCGTATCATCAATGGGCCTTATACGGGCCGTATGATCGATTGGCCAAACATGG
This sequence comes from Triticum aestivum, assembly GCF_018294505.1. Classification (NCBI taxonomy): domain Eukaryota; kingdom Viridiplantae; phylum Streptophyta; class Magnoliopsida; order Poales; family Poaceae; genus Triticum; species Triticum aestivum. The sequence goes on along the minus strand of NC_057799.1, from coordinate 578,781,279 downwards.
GCCAAACAGACCGCATTCTGGCCGTAAACGGGCTAGAGTTGGAATCGTCCGTTCATGGGCCGACCATAACGGGCCATCGTTAATAGGCCGTATTTGATGACGCTATGAAAACGGCCCAACATATTAATGGACCACAAACGGGCCGACTGTAACCACGGACTGAATTTGGCCCACAAGCAGAAAATGACAGTAACGGGCCGTAAGTAAACGAATGCTGGAAAATAGCCCAAGAATAAATGGGCTCTGAGAAGGCCGAAAGATAACATGGGCTGGAAACGGCCCAACGGAATAACGGGCCGTTAATGGGTATAAAGTGATACACTGTTCTTTACGGGCCAGTTTCACCACGGGGCGTTAATGGGTGTAAAGTGATACACTGTTCATTATGGGCCAGTTTCACCACGGACCGTTAATAGGCCAAGAGTTACATAGGGCCTCATATGGGCCGAAAGACGTCATGGGCCATACATGGGCCAGAAGTGAAAACGGGCTGGAATCATATTGGGTGGCCGAGATGACGCTACTGGGCCTAATTCGAATAGGGCGTAACGGGCCTTCGGTTAGCGGGCTGTAAATGGGCTATATGCGAATAGGCCGTTAACAGGCTTTCCATGGGCCGACCCGCCACCTTTTGACCAAGTCAAACGGGCCGGCCTTTTCACAGGAATGGGCCTCTGTTGGGCCGTGCCACATGTCGATGTATCATAGGCGCCTTCTGTCCAATGAGGGGATGACATCTGTCCTAGCGATGAGCCGACACGTGTTTCCTCCAGCCAATGATGATTTTACACGTGGAAAATCCCCATTGGTCGGGGCTGTTAACGGGTTATCGGATCCAAAACCCGACCCGATAGCTTAACGGCGTTCCGTTACGGTGGATGCCACGTGTCGGTCATCCTTGACGAAAGCACTTCTGTGACGCGCGATTTATCGTCATGGAAGTGGACACTTCCGTGATGATAATTTTGGTAATGTCATGGAACACTTCTACGACAACACAGGTATGACTATCTTGATTCTGTCATAAAATCGTCATGGATGTACATGCATGACAGAAAACGCGACCTACTGTGACAAACACGTATCATCACGGAAGTGTATTTTTTTGTAGTGCAATCCGGACACGGGTTCAATCTTCGGTCTTCATGTCTTTCAGTCCGGCCCACGGACACCAGGCCGGACGTCCGAGGACCGCTTAGTCCAGGACTCCCTCAGTGGGCTCATCCAAAAATGGAGCGTTCAAGTATCTTATTGACAGCTTATGGAACAAGATAAGAGGATGGATGGAGAAGACCGGGAAGGATGTGCTTATCAAATCAGTAGCACAAGCCATTCCGGTCTTCTCGATGTCTTGTTTCAAGTTGCCTAGAGGATTATGTCAAAAGTTAACTTCAGCTATAAGAGCTTTCTGGTGGGCTAGCAAACAAGGGAAGAGGAAACCCTATTGGGTGTCTTGGGATAGCATGACAATGCCGAGGTATATGGGTGGTCTTGGCTTCCGTGATTTTGAACTTTTTAACTTGGCTCTCCTGGCTCGGCAATCATGGAGGATTTTGGTCTCTCCGAATTCACTAAGTGCTCGAATTCTAAAAGCAGTATACTTCCAAAACAACTCAATCCTTGATGCCAATATTGGAAGCCATCCATCTCAGGTTTGGAGGTCTATTCTGGAAGGAAGGGATATTATGAAGCCACTCGTCTGAGACGAATTGGGGACGGATCTGAGACAAAAATATGGAGTACCAATTGGATCCCTCGGGCTGAGTTAATGAGGCCACTCGTCTCTAGAGTTCCAGACCCACCCCAACTAGTGGCTGAATTGATTGATTCAGGAAATGCACGCTGGAACATGGAGCTTGTGAATCAGGTGTTTCTGTCGTTTGATGCACAGGCAATCTTCCATATCCCGATCTGCCTTAGGAATGTGGCGGATTACTGGTCCTGGATGTATGAGAAATCGGGCATCTTCAGTGTACGGTCTTGTTGTCGCATGATAGTTGAAACCAAGAAGAGGCGGGAGGACTGGTTGGAGTCACGCCCTGCTGCGTCTAACCGCCGAGAGGACGAGTTCGCTTGGGTTCGACTATGGGAGACCACTGTTCTGGCTAAGATCCGGGTATTCTTGTCGAGGCTTGCGCGCCAGTCTATCCCAACGGAGGACGTCAGAATGCACCGGAATATGACTACGAGCTGCACATGTGCTATTTGTGGAACTCCGGACTCGTGGAAGCACAGTCTGCTGGAGTGTACTGCTGCTCGCTGTGTGTGGTCACTGGTTGATCAAGAATTGATTGATGAATTGCAGAGCAACACCGAACATAACGCAAGGAGGTGGTTATTTACCATGATCGAGCAACTTTCCCATGAAAAGTTTATCAAAGTAGCAGTTACCCTTTGGGCCATATGGTGGGCGAGACGGAAGCTAATACATGAAGGAATAAATCAAAGCCCTCTGTCGACATATATGTTCATCACACATTTTATCTCAGAGCTAGAACATGAGAAGAACAAAATCCAAGACCATGTGACTAGTCCAGTGATTGCGGTTCGGAGAAGATGGATTCCGGCAACACCGGGCTGCGCCAAGATCAATGTGGATGCCGCGGTTTCACGAGGAGTTGGAGCAGTCGCAGCAGCGTGCAGGAACAATAATAGAGACTATCTTGGATCCTCGGCGTTTGTCGTACGAGGGTTGATAGATCCGCCTACTCTTGAAGCTATTGCATGCAGAGAAGGCTTATCTCTGGCTGAAGATCTGGGGCTCCAGAATTTGGTGATTGCGTCGGACTGTCAAGAGGTAGTGAAGCATATCAAAGAAAAATCAGGTGGAAACTACGGTGGAGTGGTGAAAGAGATAACTTCGTGGCAATCTTCTTTTAGTTCTTGCGGTTTTAAGTTTGAATCTAGAGTCTCAAATTTTGAGCCTCATAAACTAGCTAGGCATGCTGTAAAGTTGGTTCATGGCTGACATATTTGGCTGGGGCTACCACATAACACTTCTGTAATACCGGTAGCAATACCAACTAATGAATAAAGCCTAGCTTTTATGCTCAACAAAAAAAACACGCTTACGCCGCACCGAAAACTGACAGCTAGAGGCCGAGGGCAGACACGTTCTTTCGCGTAGGTCACAAGAGAATAGATTGATCGATACGTTCTTTCGCATAGGTCAGAAGCAGAGAACACCTATTCCCTCGAACACACATACGTAACAGAGATAGGAAAACCTAGGTTAGCACTGGTAGAAAAAAGGCCTTTAGTCCCGGTTCGCAAAGACCTTTAGTCCCGGCTGTGCAACCGGGACTAAATATGCGCGACTAAAGACCCCCTCCTTTAGTCGCGCCTCTTACGAACCGCGACTAAAGGCTTTAGTCCCGGTTCTCGTGGCTAACCGGGACTAAAGGCCTCCTCCGCAGGTTTAAACCTGGTTTTTTTACGAATTTTTTTAAATTTTTTTATTTTCAAATTTCTGAATTATTTTAACCTCTAATCTCTAATCACCACCCCTCATCACTGCTCAATTTATCCTCTAATCTCTAATCACCCCTCATCATTCCAAATCATCTAACTTCCCGGACGGTCACCCATCCTCTCACTACTCCAACCTGAGCACGCTTAACTTCCGGGTTCTATTCTCCCTCGTTTCCAAGTCTGCACTTGTTGTTTTCCTGACAATAGTAGGATGTCAATTCTATTAACCCTCAGGAATTTAGCTTGAGCATGAAGTAACACATTTCACTGTTTGATTTTGAAACTATTGTTTTAAAAAACAATAATTATTTAGTAACACTAATATTTCTGGAATAATTAGTTTGACCACTGTTTGACCACTGTTTGACCAGATTTGACCAAAGTTTTAAAAAAACTGAAATAATTATTTAGTAACACTAATATTCTAGAATAATTAGTTTGACCATTGTTTGACCATAGTTTGACCACAATTTGAATTTTTTTGAATTTTTTTGCCTCTCCAGATCTTAAAAGGCCCGTATCTTTTTTCTGTTAGGTTTTTGAGGATTTTGAAAATGTTTAACGGGGTTCCCCCAGTTAAATTCGGATGTAACTTTTCGAGTAGATGATTTTTCATATAAAAAACTTTTTCATCCGAGTTCGTATGCAAAAGTTATGCCCATTTTAAGAAATTCCAGAGAGATTTTGCAAATAAAGTCGAAATTCATATTTGTTAATTTTCCCAACAACTAGACCACATATCACATGAGAAACTTATTTTATTTTGTTTTTTTGACATTTTCATCATCTTCTTTTGGTTTTTCTAAAACTGAAAAGGCGGTCAGGGGGGGAGAGTTTGATGGGCCCTTTAGTACCGGTTGGTCTGGCCAACCGCGACTAAAGGACTAACCTTTAGTCCCGGTTGGTCTGGCCAACCGCGACTAAAGGACTAACCTTTAGTCCCGGTTGGTCTAGCCAACCGCGACTAAAGGACTAACCTTTAGTCCCGGTTGGTCTGGCCAACCGCGACTAAAGGCCTTCGGGCCAGCCTGAGGACCTTCGGGCCAGCCTGAGGACCTTTAGTCCCGGTTGGCCAGGCCAACCGGGACTAAAGCCCCTTCCGTCCGCCAGCTGTCGACCGAGCGCGCTGGGTCCAGATAGTTGGTCGCGGGTGTCCTCCCGAACCGCGACTAAAGACCCCTTTAGTCCCGGTTCGATTATTTTGGGGACTAATGGGGACGTATGGAAGCCTCTTTTTCTACTAGTGTAGTTAGGACGCGAGCCCTGATCCATCGCCTTCCTATCTCTTCGCCATGGCTAACCACGGCGAGTGCCTAGCCAAGACGTCGTCGAGATGCATCACGGAGACCTTCACCGGGACGCACGACTTCGAGGTCACCAGCTACTCGCTGCTCGAAGGCATGGGCGTCGGCAAGTTTGTCGGCTCGAGCACGTTCAGCGTCGGGGGCTACGACTGGCAGATCCGATTCTACCCCGACGGAGATAGGGAGGCGAACGAAGGCGCCTACGCATCCGTCTTCTTGTTCTCCACTGAGAGGTCGGTCAAAGTGAAGTTCACTCTGAATCTATTTGCCAGAGAAGGCAGCATATCTGTACTCAACGCCGCTAAGCCGTATACATTCGAGTCGGCGGGTCTTACCTATGGGTATACCAAGTTTGTGGAGAAGTCCAGGCTGCTACAACTCAACGATTTCACAATAAGATGTAATCTCACGGTCATCAAGGAGCCTCGCACCCAAGATGTAAGAGTGGTCGTCGTCCCGCCGTCGAACCTGCACGACCACTTCGCGAGCATGTTGAAGAGCGGGAAAGGCGCCGACGTCAAGTTCAGCGTAGCCGGCCAGGTGTTCGACGCGCACGCGTGCGTGCTGGCCGCGCGGTCGCCGGTCTTCATGGCCGAGCTCTTTGGTCACATGAGGGAGAGCACCGCGCCGTGCATCGAGATCGATGACATGGAGCCTTTGATCTTCGAGGCGCTTCTCAGCTTCATCTATACGGACACCATGCCGGATAATTTGTATGTCGGGGCCAACATGCCAGGCCTGCTGGATGCCGCGGATCGCTACGGGATGGACAGGCTGAAGGCCATGTGTGAACAGAAGCTCTACTCGAGCATTAGCGTGCAAACGCTTGCGGCGACACTAGCTTTAGCAGAGCAACACCATTGCGTCGCACTAAAAGATGCATGTCTTAGGTTCCTCTCTTCACGGGACGTGCGCCGGGCTGTCAAAGCAACTCGTGGATTCAAGAACCTCGAAACAAGCTGTCCCTCGGTTGTCATGGAGTTTTTTGACATGGCTGCCCGGCTGCCATGAGTAGCTTGTAGCTTTCATTGGAGTATAGCCGCAGTATATATCGTATTTGGTTGATCATAACATACCATGTAACTGGCATCATCGATGAACCTCGAGAATGTGTTCCTTCTGATATGCGCTACAAATTACTTGTATTTCAAAAAAAAAACGGTTCATTTACTTGCATTTCTATTGGGCTATATGCATACAATTGACCCCGGCTCAGATTGATTCTTCAAGGTGAAACTTAGATTCTTGCCATGATGGTTGAATCCGGTGACGACGACGCTTGAGTGTCGCTCCCTCTCTGACGGTGTTGCTGCTGAAGAATCTCGTCATCTGTGTAGTGTCATGAGATGGTTAGTGCGGATATGATCATTGCTGCAGTTTGTCGATTGCATATCTGATCCCGTTGGAGTTTTTTTTTCTCGACCACTCTTAGCTTTGGTTTGTTATGACTGCTAGTTAGTATTGGTTATTTGCATCCTAACTATGCAGAGGTCAGGTGTGTGCTCATTGTTTTATGTATCTTCTTGAAGATATAATTTGTTATTTGATTTTCTAATCATATTTAGGCACAAAATTCAAGTGGACTAACAAATCAGGCCCAAGACAGTAGATAAAAGATTAGATTATTAGTTAGCCCATATGTGATCAGTCCATCGGTGTCAGATCGGGTGGACCGGAGGAAGGAGAAGACGCCTGTGGTTAGGACAAAGAAGAGCATCCATTCAATTTAAATCTGATGATCCAGAAACCTAATTCCTGCCATGCGCACGCAACACCAGCTGCCCACGCCCCAACCATCATTACCTCTCCCTTCCTGCTCTGCGGCCGCTGCGTCCTGCTCAATGCGCATCCACACCTTGGCGTTGGCCGCCGTCATCGTCCACTGCCGCTCCACCTGCTCCAACAGTGCCATCGGTGACGCCCTTCATTGCTTCCTCTATCGGGGCGATGCCGCCCCCGGTCCCTCCATGGGCATCACAGTCGTGGACGCCTTGCACACATGGAGGAGGGAGCTAGAGGAGCGCTATCATCGTCGGCTCCCACGAATGACGTTGAGGAGCATGCGCCGCTTGCTTGTCGCGGCGGGCCGCATGCCCTGGAGGTCGCAGAGGTTGGAGGTGCTGGAATTTTATCTATTTATGGGCCAACCCAATAACTATTTTAGAAATTCCTAAATAAATCCTAGAGGCCCACTTAGCCCATTTGTGCAAGGCAAGGGATACTACTAAAGTTTAGTCCCATACTGCTAGTTCAGTGGGAGTTGGACCACCTTATAGGGGAGGTTCTTTCCCCACTTGTATGAGCATGAGAACAAGAGGGACATCCTCTTCCTCTCGCCATAAAGTTCCTGAACACTGCACTACTGCTACGATCTTCCCCATCTCGACTTGTGGTGTGCACCGCGCGCAGGTCGGGACAGTAGGCCTCCGAAACCGCACCTTTCAGTCCTGTACGGGAGAAGGGTGATAAGGTTTAGCATTCTCATACTCTTCCTGTTAGAGGTTCTGTCACAATTTCTTGCTCTAGTGTTTGTTCTAGATGTTCATATTTCCAACAGGAGGTTGCGGCGAGTTGCTCCGCCGGCCCAGCTTGACACTTCCGCCGCGTGGGACGACAACACCCTTGGTGCCCCCTCCACTAGCCAACATTCACGTGCTAGGTTGCTCGGGTCAGGAGGAGAGCACACAGCGCCAAAATAAAGACAAGAGAAGGAAAAAAATTGGATAATCTAGATTATGTAGAATTTACGGTGTCATTAAGTCAAAAGCACACATACATTCCATAAGGAGTATGAACATCCATCCGACATGAGTAAACCCTAAACCATGCAATACCCATAGTTAGGAGTGCGGGGGAGGCTTGTCAAAAATCTCGAGGATAACCGATGGACAACTTGTTACAAGGTGCTTGAATCCATCTGTTTCTTTGATAGCTTGGCGCACATCCCGCGAAGACAAAAATGCAAGGCAAGCCTTTTTCAGGTGCACGCAGTGGTGTTGCTCCGCTAGAGCAAGGGTGGTTGCAACGGTTTGCACCTTGATGTTTCGACACAGCTGCCCTTCACACATAGCCATTAACCTCTCTATTCCATATCGATCCGCGGCAACAAGCAGGTGCTGCATCTGCGTGTGTCTATTATTATATTCGTGCCGGTCATCTGGCAGAGAATCGGTGTAGATGAAGTGAAGAAGTGCCTCAAAGATGGATGGCTCCATGTCATCGATCTTGATGCTCTCCGCCAGAGTCTCATTCATCTTACCAAAGAGCTCGGCCTTAAAGACCGGCGACCTCGACGCGAGCACACATCTATGCGCGAGGAACGATTGGCCGCCGACGGTGAAGGTCACGTCGGCGCCTTGCCCACCCTTCAACATATCCAGAAAATTTATGTGCAGGTTCAACCGCGGGAGAGGGACTAGGACCGTGTGCACATCTTCCGTCGTCTGGTGTCCTTTCATGACAGTAAGAACACATCTGACGGTGATGGAGCCTCCGTTGAGGGCCATGAGCTGTCGCAGGTTGGACTTCTCCACGAAGGTGCTGAAGCCACATGAGCTGCCAAGACATTCGAAGGTATTTTGTATGCTCCGATGGCCAGCGGTGTGTTTGGATGGCATCCCATGCTCGTCCAGCAGGCTCAAGGTGTAGGTTGTCTTCACCCCTGTCTCCGGCAGCCGTCCTTTACGCAAACCCAGCGTGACCGACACGTATGCAGACTTGTGCTCCTCCTTCCACCCGTCCGGGTATATCTTGAGTTCCCACTCGTAGCCGCCGACGGTGAACGTGCTCGACCTGAGGAATCCGCCGATACCCACGCCGTCGAGCAACGAGAAATCGGTCACCTCGAAGTTGTGCGTAGCTGTGGCGCTCTCCGTCGAGCTTCTCGACCATGTCTCGGTCGGAGGGCTGCCCTCTCTTTTGTACCGCTTCTTAACCGAGGCACAAAGCAGGTTTCCCATGGGATGCTCGACCAACGTACGGAGGAAGAAGATACGTAAACAGGGCTCGATCGCCTTGGTCTTTTATACAAGTCAGGCAGCTGGAAGGGATATACGTTTATTGATGATATATATACCCATGCATGCACGGCGTGTTCCGTACGTGAGACGATTCCCAGAGACGGGGTACATTACAGATTAAGGTAAGAACTACATGCACACGTATAAAAATCCCGCACGTATAGTATAGGAGTATATCTCTAAGAGATGTCGCGGTGCGTAACGCTTTAGGACTCCTATTCGATCGCTCCAAAAAGTTAGACGCGTCGCTCGTTAAATCTGTGGATAATATGTAATACTGCGTGGTTTGTTTTGATCGTTGCGTCTCGCATCCCGGCACGCTGAATACAGGCTAGGCCCATGCATCTAGGTGTTTTTTGTTTTGTTTTTGCAACACAACCTTATGTCTTCACCAATCATCCCCATCTTTTCTTTCTTCTTCCTCGCAGCAACCCAATTTCTTTCAGCTCACCTGAACTAGTGCTGCCACCACAAAGCGCGGCCGTGGTGAGCGTCTTCGGCGACGCGGCCACCGATCTCCATGAACCCAGCGTTGATGCTATAGACCAACCGCTGCGACCTGCTGCTAGGGGCAAGCCACCGCCGCACGCTGCTATGTTGCAACCGCTGACAAAAAAGCTTCAACCCTAGGTGGAAAAGGTTCAACCGCCACTGCCCATCGAGGAAAGCAACAACCAGCGACACAGAATGCTACAACCTTTGATAAAAAAGGTTTCAACCAGGCAATAGAGAAAGTTTTTAACCAGGCGCTGCTCCAAAAAGGGAAAAAGCTGCAACTGTTTACAGAAAAGCTTTGACCGTGGATGCAAAACCTCCAACCAGCGATAGAGAAAGCTTCAACCAGATATTACATAACCGAAAAAGTTGCAACCGTTGACAGAGAAGCTTCAGTCGTATATGGAAAAACCTTCAACCGGCGACCAGAGAGTTGATTTGCCGGGGACCGTTGTTTGACGATGGTGGCGAGCTACGATGGCGTGCCCCGTGCTGCAACCACTAGCAACGGGTGGAGCTGCGACAACGTGCCCAGCAGGTGGAGCTGCAACAACGAGTTTTGCCCGGTTTTTTGCTAGATCCAGGGCAGTGTGATTTGCTGCATGGGGGCGCACCAGCGGGCACCAGTGGCGCAACCGGCGAGCGACGACGGTAAGCGGCGTGCCGGGGGAAGCTGGCGGTGCTTCGAGGTCACACATCCATAGCAAGGATCAATAGCGTTCGGGGGAAAGAAGGAAGACAGGGAAAGAGAGGAAGATGACGCTAAGATCAGACGTTAGCGTTTTCCAGATCGGGCGGCTAGCAGCTGACTGGTCGAAAGTTTGGGCCGGCCATCCGGCGCCTATCACTTGCCAATGTCGATGTCAGCGAACGAGGCAGCTAATGCAGAGTGTGTGTGGGAGGAGACAACGCCATCGCATAGTTTTGGGTCGATCGATGTTCCACACCTTCCCGTGGATAGGGTTCTATGGGCACCACAACAGCGTCTAGCTAATTACGAAAAAAATATACTAGAAGTTTAGCACTAATTAAAAATAGTTTAAAGGCCTAAAAACTTGCCCTAAATCAAAATTGATAACTACGTAGTATAGCACTCCAACCTCCTTGATGGATGCATGCATGCTGAGTTGTGCTCCGAACGAAGGGACGAACGAAAATTTACAGGAGCTAGCAGATGAGCTGGGTCAAATGAAATCATATATCGGAGTTGAGCCATGCGGATTCTTGGAACTCTTGGAGATTGCGCTCAAGGAAAGCGAGGCGGCAGATCCAGGAGACCCGAGAGATGGAAGACTGCATCTGTTGGAGGTTGTCGAGCCAAGAGTCTTGCTCAAGTTGGATAGCCTCCTCTATGACGTGCTCCATTTGGATGGCTAGGTATAGGAGAAGGCCCCACGAGGAGACAAACAGCAGGGTGTCCCGGCAGGCCTGGCTGTTCCTCGCATGGAGGAACAACGAGGTCGCCTTCGTCCCCAACAGCGTTAGCCTCCCTTGGACGCGCGTCCCCAACCGGGCCATTGTCCCTGTCACCTGCATCGATCGATCGATCGCGAGCAAAGGAAACAATCAATCAGATTGAAACTGCAGAAAACTAGCGATCGGTCTATCGGAAATTCGGAATCAAACACGGACGGTATATAATAAGGGAGAAATTGCTGGCGCGTACCCGCGACGGCAGCTCCTGTTCCTTGATGGCGGCGAGCACACTCTTGATCTTGGAGGACTCGAATCTGATGCAAGCATCCTTCAGCTTCGCACGGTGGTGCTGCTCGGCCAATGCCAGCGTCGTCGGGACGGTCTGCGCGTCGATGCTCTTGCACAGTTTCCACTCGCACATCGCCATCAGGTTGTGCATCCCGTACCGGTCCGCCGCGACCAGCAGTCGCTGCAGCGGCTCGTTGCCGTCGACGCTATCCGGCAGCGCGCCCGTGTAGGCGTAGTGGAGGAGGGCCTCGAAGATGGCCGGCTCCATGCCGTCGATCTTGACGAGCTCCGCGGAGGTCTCCTGCATCTGGCGGCCGACGAGCTCCGCATCGAGCACCGGCGATCCCGCGGTGAGCACGCGCCTGTAGGCGCGGAACTGCCGGTCGCCGACGACGAACGTCACGTCCGCGCCCTCCTCGTCCTCGAGCATGCTCACGAAGTCCGCCTTCAGACCCGGCGGCGCGCCCTCGAAGTTGCGCGCCAGGAACCGCCTCCTCGACAGCCTCAGCCACTTCCACCGCAGGTACCGCTTCGTCGAGGAGAGATCGGCGTTCAACCGCTTCTTGAACGAGGAGAGATCGATGTTCTCCATGGAGGAAAGGCGGGAGAGCAATGGGAAGTTTTCCATGGCAGAGAGGCAGGAGGGCAGAGGGCGTTGGTGTTTCGGCTACAAAATCTGGAACTACCAAGGAGATTTCCATGCATCCGCTGTTATATATCCTTTCACGGGAGTAGACGTGCATGGTTTACTTTCTTCTTGTACTACAAGTAGACAAAGACAGATTTTTTTTTCTTTTTTGAGTCGAGACAGAATCCATTTGAAAATAAAATACATACACCAGTTATAGCTCGTACGTACCGTATATAAGTACTTTATTTAGTACCTGACTTGTTTGAGTAGACCTGTAGCTTAAGTTGATGAAGAAAGAAAAGGCGACCTTGTCGCCAAGAGTTTCCCACGCCGCCGCCCTCCGCTGGCGGCCTCGGTCGTCGGTGATGAGGGGGGTCGCCGGATCCACGCGTGTGGATCGGTTTTTACTCTAATGGTTTAGATTTTTAGGTTGTTCATCGTATTTGCTTCGGCGGCGGCGATGGCGGCGCTGAATAAAGTTTCTTCATATCCTACTCCGACGAGGCCATCGGTCCTATGGTTGGGGATGGATTTGGAAATCAGTCTGTTCAAGCAAGGATGACGTGGCGGCGGCGACATCCTCGTGGTGGACATGTGTCCTCGGGCTCCGCCGTTGCGACGGCGTTTGCTCCAGCGCCGGCGCGGAGCTTGGGAGGTAGTCCAGGAGCGGATGCAGATTGTGGTCTGCATCGGCGGCATCTGGAAGATGGTGGATCGTGTGCTGGGTTCGTGATTCGTGGATGGCAGGTGTGGTTTCTCCTCCGGCGTCTTAGTCGTGTGAGGGGTACCAGATCTAGAGTTCGATGGCGTGTCCGGGGTGTTGCCCCGGTCTGATTCGTTCAACGGTAATGGTTTCGCTTTTGGTGAGCCACCTTCGAGGTCCGCAAAGCTGCATATCAACGATGGAGCCGCTTCGAGCTCGGGTGTGAAGGTGATTCGTCATTTTTTCCTTTGATGGCTGCTATGATGGTTCCAGAGGCAAGTGACGGGCGTTGGTGTCAAGTTCAGAGGTTTCTTCGGTCTTGATTGTAATTTTACTTCTTGGCTGTTGTTCCTTTGTGCAAAGGCTAGCGATTTGCTATCTTTTCAGTTTTGTCAGGTCGGTTTGTACGTGCCTTCTACTATGATCCTTATGATATAATGAGACACGTATTGTCATGCAAAAAAAAAAAGCTTAAGTTGATCGGGAAAAATGGAAATCAAAGGCGGTTCCTTTTTTTAAACTCGAAAGGTGCTGAAATCTGGTAAACCCGTGAGATCCGGCAGCCAGATGTTTGGTCAGTCGATTGGATTACTGAGGTTAGGTTGTTGTAACGTACGTGCGCGTAAAATCCATGATTTAATATGGACTAGAGGGTGACCCGCGCTTTGCCGCGCCGTCGTTCAGACATATGAGTTAAGACTTTCTTTTTGCCCGACATAATATTATGATTGTTGGCTTCGTTATATGTTTCACATAAGTTAAGCTGACTTGTAATTATGATGATTTTTGCTTTTGTTGGCTTCGCTCTTTCTCGATAGAGGCAATATCTATCCGTGAGGTGAACTAAATTGTTTTGTGAATGGTTGTGGTATTCTCATGTATAACACAGAAATCAATGTATGAGTGTCACGTTTGTCTTGGGGTGGACCTAAAAAAATCACGCATGAGCGATCCACTCTCTTATAGGTGGCCCTGCCAGCTTCCCAATGCCGTGATGGACCAGGAGCCAACATTCTTAGAGTGCTTAGAATCTTAAAAGATATGATAAAGTAAAGTCAAAAAGGAAAATTCCAGCAAAAGTATTTGAAAAAAAAGTTTAGATCCGCCATTCAACATTCGGCAAAACTTCTGAACAAATAAAGAAATTGAACCAGCACTGCTCATCAATGAACAGGCAAGCCGGCTGGGAAAAGGTTTAAGACCTAGACCATGCAAAGTAATAAAACCTACTAACACAATCCAAATTTATACAAACCAAACTCTCCAGCCAAAATTAGCATAAAACATTTTAAAACTTTGGGTTAAACCCATTTGTACCAACTAAACCAAGCCATCAATTTGAAGTAGACATCAACACAAGAGCAAGCAGCAAAGAGCTCTTGATGTCCCTTGCAACAAGCAGCTATTGACATAGATTATAGCAACTCCAACCTGCTGATCAAAACTATCTGCGCGTGTCTGTTTGCATCCAAATAGATAAAAACACCAGCCATATGCGATGAACCAAACCTAAAAGTATTCTGCTCGCTACCCGTCTGGACGCATTTGCGGCCCAAATTTTCACCCGATTTGCTTCCACGCTGACACGAGATTGACGCCTCACGCGTCCGCTCGGTGTCCGCCTCAGGCCCGCATGTCGGCGCCACAACTAGCCCACACAGTCGTAGTGAATGTGTCCACCTAACCCGGGCTCGCATGGCAGCCTCCAGAAGACTCTTGCGTGCTCGTCCTTTTTAATGCAAGCG
>NC_057799.1:578735440-578766923 GCF_018294505.1 Triticum aestivum | reverse complement strand
TAGCCATGGGTATCTTCGGCAAGAGCAATGGCAAGCTTGACGCCAGCGCCAGCCCGGCCCGCTGATAACCCACAATTATAGGGGATCGCAATAGTTTTCGAGGGTAGATTATTCAACGCAAATTTATTGATTCTACACAAGGGGAGCCAAAAAATATTCTCAAGTATTAGCAGTTGAGTTGTCAATTCAACCACACCTGTAAGACTTAATATCTGCAGCAAAATATTTAGTAGCAAAGTAGTATGGAAGTAACGGTAATGGTGGCAAAAGTAACGGTAATAGTTTTGTAGTAATTGTAACAGTGGCAACGGAAAAGTAACTAAGCAAAGATCAATATGTGGAAAGCTCGTAGGCATTGGATTAGTGATGGATAATTATGTCGGTTGTGATTCCTCATGCAGCTGTTATAACATAGGGTGACACAAAACTAGCTCCAGTTCATCAATGTAATGTAGGCATGTATTTCAAATATAGTCATACGTGCTTATGGAAAAGAACTTGCATGACATCTTTTGTCCTACCCTCCTGTGGCAGCGGGGTCCTATTGGAAACTAAGGGATATTAAGGCCTCCTTTTAATAGAGTACCAGACCAAAGCATTAACACTTAGTGAATACATGAACTCCTCAAACTACGCTCATCACCGGGAATCGTCCCAATTATTGTCACTTCGGGGTTACCGGATCATAACACATAGTAGCTGACTATTGACTTGCAAGATAGGATCAAGAACTCACATATATTCATGCAAACATAATAGGTTCAGATCTGAAATCATGACACTCGGGCCCTAGTGACAAGCATTAAGCATAGCAAAGTCATAGCAACATCAATCTTACAACATAATGGATACTAGGGATCAAACCCTAACAAAACTAACTCGATTACATGGTAAATTTCATCCAACCCATCACCGTCCAGCAAGCCTACGATGGAATTACTCACGCACGGCGGTGAGCATCATGAAATTGGTGATGGAGGAAGGTTGATGATGACGATGGCGACGGATTCCCCTCTCCGGAGCCCCGAACGGACTCCAGATCAGCCCTCCAGAGAGAGATTAGGGCTTGTTAGTGGCTCCGTATCGTAAAACGCGATGAATCCTTCTCTCTGATTTTTTTCTCCCCGAACGTGAATATATAGAGTTGGAGTTGAGGTCGGTGGAGCCTCAGGGGGCCCACGAGGCAGGGGGCGCGCCCTCCACCCTCGTGGACAGGGTGTGGGCCCCTTGGTGTTGATTCTTTCACCAGTATTTCTTATTAATTCCAAAAATATTCTCCGTGAAGTTTCAGGTCATTCCGAGAACTTTTATTTCTGCACAAAAATAACACCATGGCAATTCTGCTGAAAACAACGTCAGTCCGGGTTAGTTCCATTCAAATCATGCAAGTTAGAGTCCAAAACAAGGGCAAAAGTGTTTGGGAAAGTAGATACATTGGAGACGTATCAACTCCCCAAGCTTAAACCTTTGCTTGTCCTCAAGCAATTTAGTTGACAAACTGAAAGTGATAAAGAAAAACTTTTACAAACTCTGTTTGCTCTTGTTGTTGCAAATATGTAAAGCCAGCATTCAAGTTTTCAGCAAAGATTGTGAACTAACCATATTCACAATAACACTTAGGTCTCATGTTTACTCATATCAATGGCATAATCAACTAGCGAGCAATAATAATAAATCTCGGATGACAACACTTTCTCAAAACAATCATAATATGATATAACAAGATGGTATCTCGCTAGCCCTTTCTGAGACCACAAAACATAAATGCAGAGCACCCCTGAAGATCAAGGACTGACTAGACATTGTAATTCATGTTAAAAGAGATCTAGTCACAGTCATACTCAATGTAAACTAATAGTAATGCATGCAAATGATAGCGGTGCTCTCCAGTTGGTGCTTTTTAATAAGAGGGTGATGACTCAACATAAAAGCAAATAGATAGGCCCTTCGCAGAGGGAAGCAGGGATTTGCAGAGGTGCGAGAGCTCGAGTTTTGAAACAGAGATAAATAATATTCTGAGTGGTATACTTTCATTGTCAACATAACAACCAAGAGATCTCGATATCTTCCATGCTACACACATTATAGGCAGTTCCCAAGCAGAATGGTAAAGTTTATACTCCCCCACCACCAACAAGCATCAATCCATGGCTTGCCCGAAACAACGGGTGCCTCCAACTAACAACAGTCCTGGGGGAGTTTTGTTTGCAATTATTTTGATTTAAGCATGGGACTGGGCATCCCGGTACCAGTCATTTTGTCGTGAATGAGGAGCGGAGTCCACTCCTCGTGAGAATAACCCACCTAGCATGGAAGATATAGACAACCCTAGTTGATACATGAGCTATTCGAGCATACAAAACATAATTTCATTTGAAGGTTTAGAGTTTGGCACACAAATTTACTTGAAACGGCAGGTAGATACCGCATATAGGAAGGTATGGCGGACTCATATGGAATAACTCTTGGGTTTATGGAAGTAGATGCACAAGCAGTATTCCCGCTTAGTACAAGTGAAGGCTAGAAAGAGACTGGGAAGCGACCAACTAGAGAGCGACAACAGTCATGAACATGCATTAAAATTAATCAACACTGAGTGCAAGCATGAGTAGGATATAATTCACCATGAACGTAAATATCGTGGAGGCTATGTTGATTTTGTTTCAACTACATGCGTGAACATGTGCGAAGTCAAGCCACTAGAATCGTTCAAAGGAGGATACCACCCTATCATACCACATCACAACCATTTTAATAGCATGTTGGCACGCGAGGTAAACCATTATAAACTCCTAGCTAATTGAGCATGGCATGCATGAGCAACTATAATCTCTAATTGTCATTGCAAACAAGTTTCATTCATAATAGGCTGAATCAGAAACGATGAACTAATCATATTTACAAAAACAAGATAGGTCGAGTTCATACCAGCTTCTCTCATCTCAATCAGTCCATCATATATCGTCATTATTGCCTTTCACTAGCACGACCGAACGGTGCGGATAATAATAATAGTGCACGTGCATTGAACTAAGCTGGAATCTGCAAGCATTTAATACAAGGGAGAAGACAAGGTAATATGGGATCTTGGTTAAATCAACAATAATGCATATAAGAGCCACTTCAACATTTTCATCATGGTCTTCTCCTCTCGACCCCCGAAGAACAAGAAAAGAAATAAAACTATTTACACGGGAAAGCTCCCAACAAGCAAAAGAAGAACAAAAAATCTTTTTGGGTTTTCCTTTAATTACTACAACTACATGCATGGAAAGTAAACTAGCTAAAAGCTACAACTAATTTTTTTGATTTTTCTTAAAGATTTTCAAACACACAAGAAGAAGGCTTAGAAAAGAAAATAAACTAGCATGGATGGTACAATGAAAAAGTATGAGCACCGACTACTAGAATGAGTGTGTGAACATGAATGTAATATCGGTGAGAAATACGTACTCCCCCAAGCTTAGGCTTTTGGCCTAAGTTGGTCTATGGCCACGGATCAAAGCTGCCCTCTCCGGTGTATGGAGGAGTGTCCTCTGGGTGCCACTGGTTGGCAATCTCCTCCGGATCCCACTGATAAACAGACTGCCGGTAAGGGTCAAGTGGTGGCTCAAGCTCAGGCTCTGGAACTTGTGTCCGGCTCCGGTATGCATAAACGGCCTCCGGCAAGATGAGGTACATGCCTGAAAGTAGGTTAAACAAAGAGGGAGCAGACAAGGTAATAACCCCATTGTAATTTTTTATCACATATCAATTTATACTTAAGCATCTTCTTCTTATCTTTAACAATAAAATCATGTGCTACCATACTCTTATAATCTAGAAAAACAGGGGGAGCAACTTTTCCTCTTTCTCATAATGCCTAATAGGTATCTCAAAGTGTTCAGCAAGGCGTGAAGCAAAGATGCCTCCGAAGATGGGGCCCTTTGTACGATTCAGACTTAATCGTTTAGCAATGATAGCGCCTAAGCTGAAAGGTGTATCACGAAACAAAGCATGGCGCAAAATGACAATATCAGGGGCACTAAGATTTCCACTGTTCCCGCAACCAATTAAGCATCTACTAGCAAATATCGCAAAATAACGTAGAACAGGAAAATGTATACTAGTAATTCTTGCATCGGAAACTTTCCTCGTTTCCCCTATATCAATCGTATCAATAAACCCCTCCACATCATTACGATGTGGTTCCTCTATGCTGCCCGCAAAGGGTATCTTACAGACCCGACAAAAATCATATAGTGACATTTCTTTAACCTCATCATATAAGTGAAACTCCACTGAAGGTCGTGATTTCTTAGCATGGAAATAAAAATTGTGCACGAAAATATTAGTGAGTAGGAGATACTGTTCGCTGATACGTCTCCATCGTATCTATAATTTTTGATTGTTCCATGCCAATATTCTACAACTTTCATATACTTTTGGCAACTTTTTATACTATTTTTGGGACTAACATATTGATCCAGTGCCCAGTGCCAGTTCCAGTTTGTTGCATGTTTATGTTTCGCAGAAACCAAATATCAAACAGAGTCCAAACGGGATAAAAACGGACGGAGAATTATTTTGGAATATTTATGTTTTTTGGGAAGTAAAATCAACGCGAGACGGTGCCCGAGGGGGCCACGAGGCAGGGGGCGCGACCTGGACCCTCGTGGGCACCCCGTAAGGCGGTTGACGCTCTTCTTTTGCCGCAAGAAAGCTAATTTTATGAGAAAAATATGGACGAAAGATTCAACCCAATCAGAGTTACAGATCTCTGGATATAAAAGAAACGGTGAAAGGGCAGCAGACGAGAGCGCAGAAACAGAGAGAGACAGAGAGACAGATCCAATCTTGGAGGGGCTCTCGCCCCTCCCATGCCATGGAGACCAAGGACCAGAGGGGAAGCCCTTCTCCCATCTAGGGAGGAGGTCAAGGAAGAAGAAGAAGGGGGGCCCTCTCCCCCTCTCTTCCTGTGGCGCCGGAACACCGCCGGGGCCATCATCATCACCGCAATCTTCACCAACAACTTCACCGCCATCATCACCAACTCTTCTCCCCTCTATAAAGCGGTGTAACCCCTCTCTTACCCGCTGTAATCTCTACTTAAACATGGTGCTCAACACTATATATTATTTCCCAATGATGTATGGCTATCCTATGACGTTTGAGTAGATCCGTTTTGTCCTATGGGTTATTTGATGATCAAGATTGGCTTGAGTTGCATGTTTTATTATTGGTGCTGTCCTATGGTGCTCTCCGTGTCGCGCAAGCATGAGGGATCCCCGCTGTAGGGTGTTGCAATACGTTCATGATTCGCTTATAGTGGGTTGCATGAGTGACTGAAACACAAACCCGAGTAAGGGGGTTGTTGCGTATGGGATAAAGAGGACTTGACGCTTTAATGCTATGGTTGGGTTTTACCTTAATGATCTTTAGTAGTTGCGGATGCTTGCTAGAGTTCCAATCATAAGTGCATATGATCCAAGTAGAGAAAGTATGTTAGCTTATGCCTCTCCCTCAAATAAAATTGCAATAATGATTACCGGTCTAGTTATCGATTGCCTAGGGACAAATAACTTTCTCGTGACAAAAAGCTCTCTACTAAAACTAACTTAGTTGTGTCTTCATCTAAACAGCCCCTACTTTTTATTTAAGTGCTCTTTATTAGCTTGCAAACCTATCCAAAAACACCTACAAAGTACTTCTTGTTTCATACTTGTTCTAGGTAAAGCGAACGTTAAGCGTGCGTAGAGTTGTATCGGTGGTCGATAGAACTTCAGGGAATATTTGTTCTACCTTTAGCTCCTCGTTGGGTTCGACACTCTTACTTATCGAAAGAGGCTACAATTGATCCCCTATACTTGTGGGTTATCATTCGCGCGGGTCGTTGAGGAAGTCGATGAGGCCTGCATTCTTAGCCAAGTAATAAAAACCATCATAAATTCCGGCAACTCTCAAGAATTCTTCGCAAGGCCATTCGCACGGCCGAACCTCTGTAGTGCGAGGAAGATTGTATTTGGGCTTTTTATTTTCCTCATTCTGCTTATCCTTCGAGCTTCGGCTTGAAGAGCCTCTCAACAATCTCTTCAACATTTTCTTCCTCTGAAAATTTATGAAATTTTTAGTGACTCACAATAAAAGTGAAACAAACTCAACAAGATTGATAGCAACTGCTCCCACAAGTGCCTAGAGGCTATATCATGCATTAAAACTACTTTTGACCATATAAATTTGACATGCAAGCTCAAGAACAAGGTCACCTAAGAAGCACCAATTTGCAATAAATAAAGCACTAGAACAAAAACTAATTGGACCATTGGAGGAGTCACATACCGAAGAACAATCTTCCAAAATAGTTTTCTAAGTGGAGCTTTGAGCAAGGAGATCAAAAATGGCAGCAAGATGAGCTAGATCACGGGTTCGAGCTATGGGAGGATTTTTTCTGGAGGAAGACGAAGTGAGTGGGTGCTGGAATAAGTGGAGGGGGCCATGTGGGGTCCACGAGGCAGGGGGTACGCCCAGGGGGTGGGTGCACCCTGGACCCTCGTGGCCAGGTGGTGGCTCCCCCTGGTGTGTTCTCAGTGCCAGATATTCTTAAATATTCTACAAAAAACCATATATAATTTTCAGGACATTTGGAGAACTTTTATTTTTGGTGTATTTTTTACCGCAAGGATAATTCAGAAAACAGACAGAAAATACTATTTTTGCTTTATTTAATCTAAATAACATAAAGTAAAAGGAGGGTACAGAAAGTTGTGCTTTCTAACTTCATCCATCTCATGCTCATCAAAAGGAATCCATTGACAAGGTTGATCAAGTCTTGTTAACAAACTCTTTCCGAATAACATGGAACCGGAGAAATTTTGAATAACACTAGGTTACCTCAACGGGGATATGCACGTCCCCAATAAGAATATCATATTTCTTCTTAACAGTAGGAAGAGGAAATTCAAAACCTCCAATAATAATTGTTGAAATTTTTCCAATAGAATTGATACTATGGACTTGAGGTTGTTTCCTCGGAAAGTGTACCGTATGCTCATTACCATTAACATGAAAAGTGACATTGCCTTTGTTGCAATCAATGACAGCCCCTGCAGTATTCAAAAAGGGTGTACCGAGGATAATCGACATACTATCGTCCTCGGGAATATCAAGAATAACAAAGTCCGTTAAAATAATAACGTTTGCAACCACAACAGGCACATCCTCACAAATACCGACAGGTATAGCAGTTGATTTATCGGCCATTTGCAAAGATATTTTAGTAGGTGTCAACTTATTCAAATCAAGTCTACGATATAAAGAGAGAGGCATAACACTAACACCGGCTCCAAGATCACATAAAGCAGTTTTAACATAGTTTCTCTTAATGGAGCATGGTATAGTTGGTACTCCGGAATCTCCTAGTTTCCTTGATATTCCACCTTTAAAAGTATAATTGGCAAGCATGGTGGAAATTTCAGCTTCCGGTATCTTTCTTTTATTAGTAACAATATCTTTCATATACTTAGCATAAGGATTCATTTTAAGCATATCAGTCAAACGCATACGTAAAAAGATAGGTCTAATCATTTCAGCAAAGCGCTCAAAATCCTCATCATCCTTTTCCTTGGATGGTTTAGGAGGAAAAGGCATGGGTTTCTGAACCCATGGTTCTCTTTCTTTACCGTGCTTCCTAGCAATGAAGTCTCTCTTATCATAACGTTGGTTCTTTGATTGTGGGTTATCAAGATCAACAGCGGGTTCAATCTCTACATCATTGTTATTGCTAGGTTGAGCATCAACATGAACATCATCATTAACATTATCACTAGGTTCATGTTCATTACCAGATTGTGTTTTAGCATCAGAAATAGAAATATCATTGGGATTCTCAGGTGTGTCAACAACAGGTTCACTAGAAGTATGCAAAGTCCTATCATTTTTCTTTTTCTTCTTCTTAGAAGGACTAGGTGTATCAACATTAGTTCTCTGAGAATCTTTCTCAATTCTCTTAGGGTGGCCCTCAGGATACAAGGGTTCCTGAGTCATTCTACCCCCTCTAGTCACAACTCTAACAGCATTATCATTTTTCTTATTATTTAATTCATTGAGCAAATCATCTTGTGCTTTAAGCACCTGTTCTACCTAAGTGGTAACCATAGAAGCATGTTTACTAATGAGTTTTAGTTCACCTTTAACGCTAGACATATAATCACTCAAGTGTTCAATCATATAAGCACTTCGTTTCAAATGTCTACCAACATAAGCATTGAAGTTTTCTTGTTTAACTATAAAATTATCAAACTCATCTAAGCATTGACTAACAGACTTATAATGAGGAATATCTCCTTCATCAAATCTATAGAGAGAATTTACCTTTACTACCTGTGTCGGGTTATCAAGACCATGTATTTCTTCAATAAGTGGTAAATTCTTAACATCTTCAGCTTTAATACCCTTTTCTTTCATAGATTTCTTTGCCACTTGCATATCTTCAGGACTGAGAAATAGAATACCCCTTTTCTTCGGAGTTGGCTTAGGAGTTGGTTCATGAAGTGTCCAATCATTATCATTACTCAATATATTATTTAATAGAAATTCAGCTTGCTCAGCAGTTCTTTCCCTGAAAACACAACCAGCACAACTATCCAGGTGGTCTCTGGAAGCATCGGTTAGTCCATTATAAAATATATCAAGTATTTCATTTTTCTTGAGAGGATGATCAGGCAAAGCATTAAGTAATCGGAGAAGCCTCCCCCAAGCTTGTGGGAGACTCTCTTCTTCAATTTGCACAAAATTATATATTTCCCTTAAGGCAGCTTGTTTCTTATGAGCGGGGAAATATTTAGCAGAGAAGTAATAAATCAAATCCTGGGGACTGCGCACGCAACCAGGAGCAAGAGAGTTAAACCATGTTTTAGCATCACCTTTTAATGAGAGAGGAAATAACTTAAGGATATAGTAGTAACGAATTTTTTCCTCATTAGTGAATTGGGTGGCTATATCATTTAATTTAGTAAGATGTGCCACAACAGTTTCAGATTCATAGCCATAAAAAGGATCAGATTCAACCAAAGTAATTAACTCAGGATCGACAGAGAAATCATAATCCTTATCAGGAATACAGATAGGTGAAGTAGCAAAAGCAGGGTCATATTTAATTCTAGCATTCAAAGACTTCTCTTTGAGCTTAACTAACAGTTTCTTAAGATCATATCTATCTTTGCAAGCAAAAAAGTCTCTAGAAGTTTCTTCATCCATAACATAACCCTCAGGCGCATCAGGCAATTCATATCTAGGGGAGAATCTTCATCATCACTTTCATCAATATTATCAGTTTCAATAATTTCATTCTCTCTAACCCTAGCAAGTTGTTCATCAAGAAATTCACCTAGTGGCACAATATTTTCAAGCATAGAAGTAGTTTCATCATAAGCATCATGCATATAAGAAGTGGCATCATCAATAACATGCGACATATCAGAATCAATAACAGGTGTAGGTGTCGCAAGTTTACTCAAAACAGAAGGTGAATCAAGTGCAGAGCTAGACGGCAGTTCCTTACCTTCCCTCGTAGTTGAGAGATAAATCTTGGTTTTTTCGTCTTTCAAGTTCCTCATAGTGATCAACAGATATAAATCTCAAGTGACTCAAAGAATAGAGCTATGCTCCCCGGCAACGGCGCCAGAAAATAGTCTTGATAACCCACAAGTATAGGGGATCGCAACAGTTTTCGACGGTAGAGTATTCAACCCAAATTTATTGATTCGACACAAGGGGAGCCAAAGAATATTCTCAAGTATTAGCAGTTGAGTTGTCAATTCAACCACACCTGTAAGACTTAATATCTGCAGCAAAATATTTAGTAGCAAAGTAGTATGGAAGTAACGGTAACGGTGGCAAAAGTAACAATAGTAGTTTTGTAGTAATTGTGTGGCAATGGAAAAGTAACTAAGCAAAGATCAATATGTGAAAGCTCGTAGGAACTAGATCAGTGATGGATAATTATGTCGGATGCGATTCCTCATGCAACAGTTATAACATAGGGTGACACAGAACTAGCTCCAGTTCATCAATGTAATTTAGGCATGTATTCCGAATATAGTCATACGTGCTTATGGAAAAGAACTTGCATGACAGCTTTTGTCCTACCCTCCCGTGGCAGCGGGGTCCTATTGGAAACTAAGGGATATTAAGGCCTCCTTTTAATAGAGTACCGGACCAAAGCATTAACACTTAGTGAATACATGAACTCCTCAAACTACGGTCATCACAGGGAGTGGTCCCGATTATTGTCACTTCGGGGTTACCGGATCATAACACATAGTAGCTGGCTATTGACTTGCAAGATAGGATCAAGAACTCACATATATTCATGAAAACATAATAGTTTCAGATCTGAAATCATGGCACTCGGGCCCTAGTGACAAGCATTAAGCATAGCAAAGTCATAGCAACATCAATCTCAGAATATAATGGATACTAGGGATCAAACCCTAACAAAAATAACTCGATTACATGGTAAATCTCATCCAACCCATCACCGTCCAGCAAGCCTACGATGGAATTCACTACAAAAAAATACACTTCCGTGATGATACGTGTTTGTCACAGCAGGTCACGTTTTCTGTCATGCATGTACATCCATGACAATTTTATGACAGAATCAAGATAGTCATACCTGTGCTGTCGTAGAAGTGTTCCATGACATTACCAAAATTATCATCACGGAAGTGTCCACTTCCATGACGATAAATCGCGTGTCACAGAAGTGCTTTTGTCAAGGGTGACCGACACGTGGCATCCACCGTAACGGAACGCCGTTAAGCTATCGGGTCCGGTTTTGGATCCGATAACCCGTTAGCAGCCCCGACCAATGGGGATTTTCCATGTGTAAAATCATCATTGGCTGGAGGAAACACGTGTCGGCTCACCGTTGGGACAGATGTCATCCACTCATTGGACGCAAGGCGCCTATGATACGTCGACACGTGGCACGACCCAACAGAGGCCCATTCCTGTGAAAAGGCCGGCCCGTTTGACTTGGTCAAAAGGTTGCGGGCTGGCCCACGGAAAGCCTGTTAACGGCATGTTCGCATATAGCCCATTTACAGCCCGCTAACTCATGGCCCGTTACGGCCTAATGGAATTAGGCCCAGTAGCGTTATCTGGGCCGTCCAATATGATTCCAGCCCGTTGTAACTTCCGCCCCATGTATGGCCCATGACATATTTCGGCCCATATGAGTCCCTTTGTAACTATTGGCCCATTAATGGTCCATGGTGAAACTGGCCCGTAATGAACAGTGTATCGCTTTATACCCATTAGCGGCCCATTATTCCATTGGGTCGTTTCCAGCTCGTGTTACCTTTCAGCCTTCTCAAGGCCCATTTATTCTTGGGCTCATTTCCAGCATTCAGTTACTTACGACTCGTTACTGGCCTTTTTTGCTTGTGGGCCAAATTCAGCCCCTGGATACAGTCGGCCCGTTTGTTGCCCGTTAATCTGTTGGGCCATTTTCATAGCATCATCAAATACGGCCTATTAACGGCCCGTTATGGTCAGCCCATAAAACGTACGATTTCCACTCTAGCCCGTTTACGGCCCCTTATACGGCCCGGACAAGGCCCATAGATGAGACGGCCTGTAGAAAGCCCATGGATCCTACGGGACGTAGAAGGCCCATTGACCCGACGGCCCATAGAAGGCCCATTTATCTGACGGCCCATAGAAGGCCCATGGATCCGACGGCCCATACAAGACCCATCGATCCGATGGCCCATAGAAGGCCCATGGATCCGACAGACGATAGAAGGCCCATGGAAGAAAAACCCATAGAAGGCCCGCTGATCCTACGGCCATAGAAGGCAGTGGATCGTCCGTCCCGTAGATGGCCCATGGATCATACGGCCTGTGGAGGGCCATGTTCACTACAACGTTTGGGCGAGTTGGCCTCCGTTTGAACGATATAGCATATTCAAAGAATTATCCTACTCTATACTATCACCTCTAAAAACATACATTATACAATAAAGAGACTAAGG
The DNA here is from genome assembly GCF_018294505.1 of Triticum aestivum. Taxonomy (NCBI): domain Eukaryota; kingdom Viridiplantae; phylum Streptophyta; class Magnoliopsida; order Poales; family Poaceae; genus Triticum; species Triticum aestivum. The sequence goes on along the minus strand of NC_057799.1, from coordinate 578,754,906 downwards.
CATAGAAACGTAGAATAATCCTACACTATACAATAAAGAAATTACAGCCGATTATACCCACTGGGCATTATGGTTCAGCACCAGTGATAATAAAGCATACACAAACAGAAAATTACATACACTGGGCAAATACAGCTCATACATCATGGACGCGCATCAACATAACTTACCATTTGAACTATAATCTCTTCAGAAAATAGGATTGGCCGGATTTAGATAGCAGAAATTTCAGTCTGCAAAATCTCCAATTCCTTCGTTGTTACCTCAGTGTCTTGTTTCATTTTTTTGACTCCTGCATCTAATACCTGTTCGAAATATGCCCTAGAGGCAATAATAAATTGGTTATTATTATATTTCCTTGTTCATGATAATCGTTTATTATCCATGCTAGAATTGTACTGATAAGAAACTCAGATACATGTGTGGATACATAGACAACACCATGTCCCTAGTAAGCCTCTAGTTGACTAGCTCGTTGATCAATAGATGGTTACGGTTTCCTGACCATGGACATTGGATGTCGTTGATAACGGGATCACATCATTAGGAGAATGATGTGATGGACAAGACCCAATCCTAAGCCTAGCACAAGATCGTGTAGTTCGTTTGCAGCTTTTCTAATGTCAAGTATCATTTCCTTAGACCATGAGATTGTGCAACTCCCGGATACCGTAGGAATGCTTTGGGTGTACCAAACGTCACAACGTAACTGGGTGGCTATAAAGGTGCACTACAGGTATCTCCGAAAGTGTCTGTTGGGTTGGCACGAATCGAGACTGGGATTTGTCACTCCGTGTAAACGGAGCGGTATCTCTGGGCCCACTCGGTAGGATATCATCATAATGTGCACAATGTGACCAAGGAGTTGATCACGGGATGATGTGAGTTACAGAACGAGTAAAGAGACTTGCCGGTAACAAGATTGAACAAGGTATCGGGATACCGACGATCGAATCTCGGGCAAGTAACATACCGGTAGACAAAGGGAATTCTATACGGGATTGATTGAATCCCCGACATCGTGGTTCATCTGATGAGATCATCGTGGAACCTGTGGGAGCCAACATGGGTATCCAGATCCCGTTGTTGGTTATTGACCGGAGAACGTCTCGGTCATGTCTGCATGGTTCCCGAACCCGTAGGGTCTACACACTTAAGGTTCGATGACGCTAGGGTTATAGGGAATAGATGTACGTGGTTACCGAATGTTGTTCGGAGTCCCGGATGAGATCCCAGACATCACGAGGAGTTCCGGAATGGTCCAGAGGTAAAGATTTATATATGGGAAGTCATGTTCTGGTCACCGGAAAAGTTTCGGGTGCTATCGGTAACGTACCGGGACCACTGGGAGGGTCCCGGGGGTCCACCAGGTGGGGCCACCAGCCCCAAAAGGCTGCGTGGGCCAAGTGTGGGAGGGGACCAGCTCCAGGTGTGCTGGTGCGCCCCCCCACCAAGGCCCAAGGCGCATGGAGAGTGAGAGGGGGCAAACCCTACGTCCAGATGGGCCCTAAGGCCCACCTAGTGGTGCGCCCCCCTCTCTTCCCCCCTTGCCCGCCCCCTAGATGGGATCTAGGGCTGGCCGCCACCCCTTGGGGTGGGAACCCTAGAGGGGGCGCAGCCCCATCCCCCCCTATATATAGTTGAGGTCTAGGGGCTGCCCGAGACATGAGTTTTCCTATCTCCCTTGGTGCAGCCCTATCCCTCTCCCTCCTTGTCTCCTGCGGTGCTTGGCGAAGCCCTGCTGGAATGCCACGCTCCTCCATCACCACCACGCCGTCGTTCTGCTGCTGGACGGAGTCTTCCCCAACCTCTCCCTCTATCCTTGCTGGATCAAGTCGTGGGAGACGTCACCGAGCTGCACGTGTGTTGAACGCGGAGGCACCGTTCTTCGGTGCTTAGATCGGAATCAACCGTGATCTGAATCACTACGAGTACGACTCCTTCATCCGCGTTCTTGCAACGCTTCCGCTTCGCGATCTACAATGGTTTGTAGATGCACTCCCCTTCCCCTCGTTGCTAGATTACTCAAGAGATTGATCTTGGTGATGCGTAGAAAATTTTGAATTTCTGCTACGTTCCCCAACAGTGGCATCATGAGCTAGGTCTATGCGTAGTTTCTATGCACGAGTAGAACACAAAGTAGTTGTGGGCGTCGATTTTGTCAATTTACTTGCCGTTACTAGTCTTAACTTGATTCGGCGGCATCGTGGGATGAAGCGGCCCGGACCGACCTTACACGTACACTTACGTGAGACAGGTTCCACCGACTGACATGCACTAGTTGCATAAGGTGGCTAGCGGGTGTCTGTCTCTCCCACTTTAGTCGGATCGGATTCGATGAAAAGGGTCCTTATGAAGGGTAAATAGAAATTGGCATATCACGTTGTGGCTTTTGCGTAGGTAAGAAACGTTCTTGCTAGAATCCGATAGCAGCCACGTAAAACATGCAACAACAATTAGAGGACGTCTAACTTGTATTTGCAGGGTATGCTATGTGATGTGATATGGCCAAAAGGATGTGATGAATGATATATGTGATGTATGAGATTGATCATGTTCTTGTAATAGGAATCACGACTTGCATGTCGATGAGTAGGACAACCGGCAGGAGCCATAGGAGTTGTCTTAATTTATTGTATGACCTGCGTGTCAATGAAAACGCCATGTAATTACTTTACTTTATTGCTAACCGTTAGCCATAGTAGTAGAAGATATAGTTGGCGAGACAACTTCATGAAGACACAATGATGGAGATCATGATGATGGAGATCATGGTGTCATGCCGGTGACGAAGGTGATCATGCCGCGCCTCGAAGATGGAGATCAAAGGCGCAAGATGATATTAGCCATATCACGTCACTTTATGATTTGTATGTGATGTTTGTCATGTTTACATCTTATTTTCTTAGAACGACGGTAGCATAAATAAGATGATCCCTCACTAAAATTTCAAGAGATGTGTTCCCCCTAACTGTGCACCGTTGCGAAGGTTCGTTGTTTCGAAGCACCACGTGATGATCGGGTGTGATAGATTCTAACGTTCGCATACAACGGGTGTTGACAAGCCTAGCATGTACAGACATGGCCTCGGAACACAAGCAAAACACTTAGGTTGACTTGACGAGCCTAGCATGTACAGACATGGCCTCGGAACACAAGCAAAACACTTAGGTTGACTTGACGAGCCTAGCATGTACAGACATGGCCTCGGAACACAAGAGACCGAAAGGTCGAACATGAGTCGTATAGCAGATACGATCAACATGAGATGTTCACCGATGATGACTAGTCCGTCTCACGTGATGATCGGACACGGCCTAGTTTGACTCGGATCATTTATCACTTAGATGACTAGAGGGATGTCTATCTGAGTGGGAGTTCATTAATCAGATGAACTCAATTATCATGAACATAGTCAAAAGGTCTTTGCAAATTATGTCATAGCTTACGCTTTAGTTCTACTGTTTAAGATATGTTCCTAGAGAAAATTTAGTTGAAAGTTGGTAGTAGCAATTATGCGGACTGGGTCTATAAACTGAGGATTGTCCTCATTGCTGCACAGAAGGCTTATGTCCTTAATGCACCGCTCGGTGTGCTGAACCTCAGCGTCGTCTGTAGATGTTGCGAAACATCTGACATACACGTTTTGATGATTACGTGATAGTTCAGTGCGTAATGCTAACGGTTTAGAATTGTGGCACCAAAGACGTTTTGAAACGTCGCAGAACATATGAGATGTTCCGAAGACTGAAATTGGGATTTCAGACTAGTGCCCACGTCAAGAGGTATGAGACCTCTAACAAGTTTCTTGAGCCTGCAAACTAAGGGAGAAAAGCTCAATCGTTGAGCATGTGATCAGATTGTCTGAGTACCACAATCGCTTGAATCGAGTGGGAGTTTATCTTCCAGATGAGATAGTGATGGTTCTCCATAGTCACTGCCACCAAGCTATTAGAGCTTCGTGATGAACTATAACATATCAGGGATAGATATGATGATCCTTGAGCTATTCGCAATGTTTTACACCGCGAAAGTAGAAATCAAATAGGAGCATCAATTGTTGATGGTTAGTAAAACCACTAGTTTGAAGAAGGGCAAGGGCAAAAGGGATACTTCATGAAATATCAAATCATTTGCTGCTCTAGTGGAGAATCCCAAGGTTGAACCCAAACCCGAGACTAAGTGCTTCTGTAATGAGGGGAATGGTCACTGAAGCAAAACTACCCTAGATACTTGGTAGATGAGAAGGCAGGCAAGGTCGACAGAAGTATATTGGATATACATTATATGAATGTGTACTTTACTAGTACTCCTAGCAGCACCAGGGTGTTAGATACCGGTTCGGTTGCTAAGTGTTAGTAACTCGAAATAAAAGCTGCGGAATAAACGGAGACTAGCTAAAGGTGAGATGACGATATGTGTTGGAAGTGTTTCCAAGGTTGATGTGATCAAGCATCGCATGCTCCCTCTACCATCGAGATTGGTGTTAAACCTAAATAATTGTTATTTGGTGTTTGCGTTGAGCATAAACATGATTGGATTATGTTTATCGCAATACGGTTATTCATTTAAGGAGAATAATGGTTACTCTGTTTATTTGAATAATACCTGCAATGGTCTTGCACTTAAAATGAATCTCGATCGCAGTGATACACATGTTCGTGCCAAAAGATAAAAAATAGTAATGATAGTACCACATACTTGTGGCACTGCCATTTGAGTCATATTGGTATAGAATGCATGAAGAAGCTCCATGTAGATGGATCTTTGGACTCACTCATTTTTGAAAAGATTGAGACATGCGAACCATGTCTATTAGTATATATGCATGAAGAAACTCCATGCAGATGGATCGTTTGGACTCACTTGATTTTGAATCACTTGAGACATGCAAATCATACCACATGGGCAAGATGACTGAAAGGCCTCGTTTTCAGTAAGATGGAACAAGAGAGCAACTTGTTGGAAGTAATACATTTGATGTGTGCAGTCCAATGAGTGCCGAGGCACGCAGTGGATATCGATATGTTCTTACATCACAGATGATTTGAGTAGATGCTGAGAATATTTACTTGATGAAGCACAAGTCTGAATTATTGAAAGGTTCAAGTAATTTCAGAGTGAAGTTGAAGATCGTTGTGACAAGAGGATAAAATGTCTATGATATGATCATAGAGATATCTGAGTTACGAGTTTGGCACACAATTAAGACATTGTGGAAAGTGTTTCACAATTAATACCGCCTGGAACATCACAATGTGATGGTGTGTCCGAACATCATAACTGCACCCTATTGGATATAGTGCATACCATGATGTCTCTTTACCACTATCGTTTATGGGTTAGGCATTAGAGACAACCGCATTCACTTTAAATAGGGCACCACGCAATTCCGTTGAGACGACACCGTTTAGAGAAACATAAGTTGTCGTTTCTTAAAAGTTTGGGGCTGCAATTCTTATGTGAAAAAGTTTCAGGCTGATAAGCTCGAACCTAAAGCGGATAAATGCATCTTCATAGAATACCCAAAAACAGTTGGGTATACCTCCTATTTCAGATCTGGAAGCAAAAGTAATTGCTTCTAGAAATGAGTCCTTTCTCGAGGAAAAGTTTCTCTCGAAAGAATTGAGTGGGAGGATGGTGGAGACTTGATGAGGTTATTGAACCATAACTTCAACTAGTGTGTAGCAAGGCACAGGAAGTTGTTCCAGTGGCACCTACACCAATTGAAGTGGAAGCTTATGATATGATCATGAAACTTCGGATCAAGTCACTACCAAACCTCATAGGTCGACGAGGATGCGTACTACTTCAGAGTAATGCGTGATCCTGTCTTGGAAGTCATGTTGCTAGACAACAATGAACCTACGAGCTATGGAGAAGCGATGGTGGGCCCATATTCCGACAAATGGTTAGAAGCCATGAAATCCGAGATAGGATCCATGTATCAGAACAAAGCATGGACTTTGGTGAACTTGCCCGATGATCGGCAAGCCATTGAGGTAAATGGATCTTTAAGAAGAAGACGGACGCGGACGGTAAGGTTACCATCTATGAAGCTCGACTTGTGGCAAAGAGTATTTTCACAAGTTCAAGGAGTTGACTACGATGAGATTTTCTCATCCGTAGCGATGCTTAAGTCCGTCGGAATCATGTTAGCATTAGCTGCATTTATGAAATCTGGCAGATGGATGTCAAAACAAGTTTCCTTACCAGTTTTCCTAAGGAAAGGTTGTATGCGATACAATCAGAAAGGTTTTGTCGATCCTAAGGATGCTAAAAGGTATGCTAGCTCCAGCGATCCTTCCATGGATTAGAGCAAGCATCTCGGAGTCAGAATATATGCTTTGATGGAGTGATCAAAGTTTTTGGGTTTATACAAAGTTTGTTAGAAACTTGTATTTACAATAAAGTGAGTGGGAGCACTACAACATTTCTGATAAGTATATGTGAATGACATATTGTTGATCCGAAATGATGTAGAATTTCTGGAAAGCATAAAGGGTTGTTTGAAAGGAGTTTTTCAAATGAAGACCTGGATAAAGCTGCTTACATATTGGGCATCAAGATCTATAGAGATAGATCAAGACGCCTGATGATACTTTCAAAGAATGCACACCTTGACATGATTTTGAAAGAGTTCAAAATAGATCAGCAAAGAAGGAGTTCTTGGCTGTGTTACAAGGTGTGAGTATTGATTAAGACTCAAGACCTGACCACAGCAAAAGAGAGAGAAAGGACAAAGGTCGTCCCCTATGCTTAGATGTAGGCTCTATAGTATGCTATGCTGTGTACCGCACATGAAGTGTGCCTTGCCATGAGTTGGTCAAGGGATACAATAGTGATCTGGGATTGGATCACATGACAGCGGTCGAACTTATCCTTAGTATCTAGTGGACTAAGGAATTTTCTCGATTATGGAGGTGAAAAGGAGTTCGTCATAAAGGGTTACGTCGATGCGAACTTTGACACTAATCCGGATGACTCTCAGTAGTAAACCGGATTCGTATAGTAGAGCAGTTATTTGAATGGCTCCAAGTAGCGCGTGGTAGCATCCACAAGATGACATAGATATTCGTAAAGCACACACAGATCTGAAAGGTTCAGACCCGTTGACTAATAACCTCTCTCACAAGCATAACATGATCAAACCAGAACTCATTGAGTGTTAATCACATAGTGATGTGAACTAGATTGTTGACTCTAGTAAACTCTTTGGATGTTGGTCACATGGTGATGTGACCTGTGAGTGTTAATCACATGGTGATGTGAACTAGATTATTGACTCTAGTGCCAGTGGGAGACTGTTGGAAATATGCCCTAGAGGCAATAATAAATTGGTTATTATTATATTTCCTTGTTCATGATAATCGTTTATTATCCATGCTAGAATTGTATTGATAGGAAACTCGGATACATGTGTGGATACATAGACAACACCATGTCCCTAGTAAGCCTCTAGTTGACTAGCTCGTTGATCAATAGATGGTTACGGTTTCCTGACCATGGACATTGGATGTCGTTGATAATGGGATAAAATCATTAGGAGAATGATGTGATGGACAAGACCCAATCTAAGCCTAGCACAAGATCGTGTAGTTAGTTCGCTAAGAGCTTTTCTAATGTCAAGTATCATTTCCTTAGACCATGAGATTGTGCAACTCCCGGATACCGTAGGAATGCTTTGGGTGTACCAAACGTCACAACGTAACTGGGTGGCTATAAAGGTGCACTATAGGTATCTCCGAAAGTGTCTATTGGGTTGGCACGAATCGAGACTGGGATTTGTCACTGCGTGTAAACGGAGAGGTATCTCTGGGTCCACTCGGTAGGACATCATCATAATGTGCACAATGTGACCAAGGAGTTGATCACGGGATGATTTGAGTTACGGAACGAGTAAAGGGACTTGCCAGTAACGAGATTGAACAAGGTATCGGGATACCGACGATCGAATCTCGGGCAAGTAACATACCGGTAGACAAAGGGAATTGTATACGGGATTGATTGAATCCCCGACATCGTGGTTCATCCGATGAGATCATCGTGGAACATGTGGGAGCCAACATGGGTATCCAGATCCCGCTGTTGGTTATTGACCGTAGAACGTCTCGGTCATGTCTGCATGGTTCCCGAACCCGCAGGGTCTACACACTTAAGGTTCGATGACGCTAGGGTTATAGGGAATAGATGTACGTGGTTACCGAATGTTGTTCGGAGTCCCGGATGAGATCTCGGACGTCACGAGGAGTTCCGGAATGGTCCGGAGGTAAAGATTTATATATGGGAAGTCCTGTTTTGGTCACCGGAAAAGTTTCGGGTGCTATCGGTAACGTACCGGGACCAACGGGAGGGTCCCGGGGGTTCACCAGGTGGGGCCACCAGCCCCAGAAGGCTGCGTGGGCCAAGTGTGGGAGGGGACCAGCTCCAGGTGGGCTGGTGCGCCCCCCCACCAAGGCCCAAGGCGCATGGAGAGTGAGAGGGGGCAAACCCTAGGTCCAGATGGGCCCTAAGGCCCACCTAGTGGTGCGCCCCCCTCTCTTCCCCCCTTGGCCGCCCCCTAGATGGGATCTAGGGCTGGCCGCCACCCCTTGGGGTGGGAACCCTAGAGGGGGTGCAGCCCCATCCCCCCCTATATATAGTTGAGGTCTAGGGGCTGCCCGAGACATGAGTTTTCCTATCTCCCTTGGTGCAGCCCTATCCCTCTCCCTCCTCGTCTCCTGCGGTGCTTGGCGCAGCCCTGCTGGAGTGCCACGCTCCTCCATCACCACCACGCTGTCGTGCTGCTGCTGGACGGAGTCTTCCCCAACCTCTCCCTCTCTCCTTGCTGGATCAAGGCGTGGGAGACGTCACCGAGTTGCACGTGTGTTGAACGCGGAGGCACCGTTCTTCGCTGCTTAGATCGGAATCAACCGCGATCTGAATCGCTACGAGTATGACTCCTTCATCCGCGTTCTTGCAACGCTTCTGCTTTGCAATCTACAATGGTATGTAGATGCACTCCCCTTCCCCTCGTTGCTAGATTACTCCATAGATTGATCTTGGTGATGCGTAGAAAATTTTGAATTTCTGCTACGTTCCCCAACAATACATGCATGTCCAGTCTCAACTTGTTGATTGTACGTTGAGAATCATGTACACGTTGTCTTGCCACCTCTAGTTGATGCTCGAGAACATCAGCACATTCCAATTCCAATCCATAATCATTCGATAATGGCCATGCCGCACTGCTCGCAGATCTTTGTGTTGATGTCACTTCATCCTGAAATGTTTTTGTAAGTACACATGACTAGGGAAAAAGTATAGTTACAACAGTGAAGCGAGCAAGACAGACTATTTTGTACATGGCAAAACAGGACTAACAATAATGTTACACGTCATGAAGCATAAGCAAGTGATATTTTAAAAATTATAAAAAAGGTAGTCTGTGTAGCCTGCATACAGAAATCTCTCTTAGCTCACCAGAGGAGCATGATGTTGGGGCCCAATCCAAAACGCAGACAAGTTACAAATTTAGACAACATGTTGCGTAGAAGTAAGCAAGCAGTTGGCCATTCTGTAGCTCAATTAAAGTCTTAGGGAGCATAATGAACAGCAGACGGTTTCATACGAACATACTATAGCAAGCAAAACTATGCAATCATTAGCCTAGTATAAACTAGATTGTGAGCCTCATGCAATAATAGTTGGTTAATAGACTTTAAAGCTTCAGGCACACTTCGGCAGAGTAATTAAATGGTAAGGCCTTTAATTATGTCAACTAATAGTTATACAAGTACCCAACATCAGGCATCATTCTTTGGGCATCTCATTAACTGAGGACAAATAAAGCAATTGAAAAGAGCAAATTAACTATGCCTGAAACAAACAAGGAATTGAACTGTTGAGTTGGATACAGTGACTTACCTTAACAGGTTGAAGAGGCTCAGTGCAGCTCCTACTTCTCTTGCAAGGCTCCTTCCTAACATCTTGTACATGGAAATCCTCAATCTTATCTTCATTGCACCCCCTCAGCAAGGTGACACAAACTAGTTACTCATCTCCTTGGAAGATAAATATGCATACTTTCCATTCTGTGAACACAAAAGGATGAGATTATAACAAAACAACACCACATAGTGAAACATGCCGCATCGCTTGCACTTGCACACAATGAAATGAGCATTTACTATGTCTGCACTATGTAAAAACTAGGCATATACCTTCGAACTTGATCTCCAGGTACTCTTGGAGAGCCTACAATGGAATGCACATGTATTAGGTTATGCCATGTATGATGATGCCTAACTGTACACTATAGCAGGCAGGAGTGATTCATCGTTGCACGCACAATTGAATTGCAGGTTAAGGGCCAGTTCTATTTCGCCTTTTCAGGGCTTATTGTCAAAATAAGCCATAAAAGATGTAAAGAAGTCATTTTTGAGTTATGGGCTTGGGCTTAACTAATTTCGCTTTGGAGGGGGGTGTTTCGGGTAGAACCTCACTAAAAATTGAAGGGAAGGGGAAGAGTGAAATGACTCTGTTGTCTGCCTATATTACACTCAAAATGCAACTGCTGATGCCCGCGTCACACCTCACCCTCAAGTAAAAACAAACACGCAAGCATTCATTGCCCTGCCCGCTTGCATCTCCTCTCCCCTTTTCCTCTACCTCGATCCCCTGCCTGCAACACTAGGGTTCCTCCAGCGAGTCGTCGCCACTGGTCCCATCTGACCTGGTCCTCGATGATGCTCTGTCCAGCTAGGCTACATGGCCGGCGGGTAGGGGCAAATCTCCCTGGCTGCTCCTCCCTCTGGCGCCGCCCCTCATTCTCATGGTCTCCAGCAGCTGCTCCACTGTGGTTCGTCCAACGCACTACTCCGGCAGGCGCTGCACAACTACGACTGATGCCACACTGCAGCAGAAGGCACCTTATTCCCCCTCCCTACCTCCCAGGCCGTGGCCTTGAGGTGCTGTTGAAGGACGAGCTCATCCACAAGGTGAGGATCTCCTCTGATTTTTTGCCAAATTTTCATTCTGATCCACTATACGATGAATTGCTATGCGCTGCTTCTACTGCTGCTATATGATGCATTGCTATGAGCTGTTGCTGCTGCTGCTATATGATGAATTGCTATGAGCTGCTGCTGCTACACTAGTAGAAAACAGGGCATTGGTTTGGCCCTCGTAATACCATTAATCCCGGTTCGCTCACGAACCGGGACCAAAGGAGGCAACTGTCCCGGTTCGTGAGCCCAGGGGGCCGGCCGGGCCACGGGGGCCATTGGTCCCGGTTCGTCTGGACCTTTTGGTCCCGGTTCTACGCAGGAACCGAGACCAATGCGCCTCGCCCCTGGCCCATGGCCATTAGTCCCAGTTTGTGCCACAAACCGGGACTAAAGGGTTGGTCCTCATTGCGGTCAGAGTTTAGTCCCACCTCGCCAACCGAAGGGCGCTCACACCAGTTTATAAGCCCGTCCCTCTCTGCCTTGTTGAGCTCCTCTCAAAGTGAAAATAGATGCCCTTATACAGGGAATTTGACCTAAATTCAGAGTAAATTTCTTTGCAATTCATAGAAATTTATTATGAATTTAGGTTGAATTCTCTTTATAGGCGCATCTATGCTCATTTTTTTATGTTGGGGTTGGCGATCTTTACAGACTTTTTGTGTGTTGAATATGCACCATTCAAAATCAGTCTCTGCTTTGAATGGTTCATTTTGAACACACAAAAAGTCTGGAGTTCAAATAAGTTCAAGAAAATGAAATCCCTTTGTAACAGATGAGTTTTGGTCCGAAACCCTGATACTTCGAAAGAGATTGTCCATTTTGTTCGCGAAGTGCATCCAGCTTTTGCCGTAACCCTCTCAACTTTTAAGCACATGCTATGTGGGTGAAATGATGATATCATGCCAACTTTCAACCTTTTCAGAGCTCATTTGTAGGGCTTTTCAATTTCAGGGTCATTTAGCTCAAAACAATCCGTCGCTGCATGAAAAATAACAAATGAAGTCAGAAAGGGTTGAAAATTGGATGTGGCTTTGAATGGTGCATTTTGAACACACAAATTCTGGAGTTCAAATAAGTTCAAGAAAATGAAATCCCTTTGTAAGAGATGAGTTGTCCTCCGAAACCTTGATACTTCGAAAGAGATTGTCCATTTTGTTCACGAAGTGCATCCACCTTTTGCCGGGACCCTCTCAACTTTTTAGCACATGCTATGTGGGTGAAATGATGATACCATGCCAACTTTCAACCTTTTCAGAGTTCATTTGTAGGGTTTTTCAATTTCAGGTTCATTTGAGATGCTTTTCAATTTTAGGGTCTTATAGCTCAAAATAATTAGTAAATGCATGAAAAATAACAAATGAAGTCAGAAAGGATTGAAAAATGATGATGTGGCTTTGAATGGTGCATTTTGAACACACAAAAAGTCAGGAGTTCAAATATGTTTTAAAAAATGAAATCCCTTTGTAACAGACGAGTTTCCGTATCCTGATACTTTGAAAGAGATTGTCCGTTTTGTACATGAAGTGCATCCAGTTTTTGCCGTAACCCTCTCAACTTTCTTGCACATGCTATGTGGATGAAATGATGATACCATGCTAACTTTCAACCTTTTCAGAGTTCATTTGAAATGCTTTTCAATTTTAGGGTCTTATAGCTCAAAATAATCAGTAAATGCATGAAAAATGGTGCATGAAAAATAACAAATAAAATAAATAAGTAATTAGAAACAAAATAATATCAACTTTATTAAAATATATAAGTAGAAACAAAATAAAATAAACTTTAATAAAATTTATGAAACTAAAATTAACAAAGTATTTCCTGTTCAAACATTATAAGAAACCTCTAGTATTATTGAAACTAAAATTATATAAAATTGATGCAACTAAAATTATCGAAGTATTTTCTGTTCAAAATCATTAAAAGCAATAAGAATTTTTATAAAGAACTTTTTTTGTTAGAAACTTTAATAGCAAAAAGAATTATCATAAAGTAAAATAAATAAGTAATTAGAAACAAAATAAAATAAAATAAATAAGTTTTTTGTTGTAAGTAGAAACAAAACAAAATAAATAAAGCAAAAAAGAAAACAAAAAAACACGCAAAAAATAAAAAATATGCCACCTACTGGGCCACCACTGCGTGAATACGACTAGAAACCCATCGATGGGCCAGGATTCAGGCCCGCAGAAGGCCCAGTAAGCCCATCAGGCATAGCAGTGACAATTAGGCCCGTAAGCCTGCAATGGAGAGGAGCTCGAGAGGGGTGCGGTAGTAGGGCTTATAAACCACTGTGCGCCCCTCTCAACTAGCGAGGTGGGACTAAACTTTCGACGCGGGCGCAGCAGCACAAGGCCTTTGGTCCCGGTTGGTGGCACCAACCGGGACTAAAGGTCGCATTCGTCCCGGTTACTGTCACGAACCGGGACCAATGCTTCGTCTATATAACTAGCACTTGTGAAAATTTTCATTTAGTTCGCGTCTTCCCCGCCCCGACGACGCCGCCAGGCTGGCCCTCTGCGCCTCGCCGTCGCCGTCGTCGCCCCTGCCTCCGACGTCGTCCCGCGTAGCCCAGACACCGTCGCCGCCCCGCGCCCCCTGCCTCCTCGTCGCCCGTCGCCGCACCCCTCACCTCCGCCCCTGCCTCCTTGTCGCCCGTCGCCGCGCCCCTCACTGTCGCCGTCGCCGCCCCCTGCCTCCTCGTCGCCCGTGGCCGCGCCCCTCTCCGTCACCCCCGTGCCCTGCCTCCTCATCGATCGCCGCCCCCTTAGTGAGCTCATATGAATTTTCCTAATTTAGATGTGTAGTTAATTGAGTTGTTGTATTTTGTTCATAAATGAATATGCAAAAGTTATAATTTTTTTCCGTTCATAGATTTTTTTTGTGATATTATTGTTGAATATGCAAATGTTTGTGTGTTCATATATATGCAAAGAATATGTCAATTTTTTTCATAGAATTTTTATAATTTTTTTCTGTTGTAATTTTGTTCATAGAATTTTTATCTTGTTCATAGAATTTTTATGATTTTTTTCTGTTGTAATTTTGTTCATAGAATAAGAAGAGAAAGTGTTTAATAGAATTAGTTAGAAAAATAATAGAACTAGTTAAACTGGTTTATTTTTAGTAAGTACTACTTTATTCTATTTATAGTAAGTGCTTAGTAGTTGAACTAGTTGATTTAATAAAACTAGTTTATTTTACTATAGAAGTAGTTTATTTTTAGCAAGAAAATTAATAGAACTAGTTTATTTTTTTAGTTAAAGCAATTATTCCCGCATCGACGTTGACGATGCCAATCCCGCATCCTCGTCGTCGACTCGGCGGAGGAGGCCGGCTTGATCAGAGGGGCCATGTCCGGGACTGGGCTCCGCCAGGCTGGTTTTGGGAGGTGCTACCTTTCGGGCGGCATAGGTTGGTGAGGAGCCAGCCCGTCATTGACCCGATCCTTGTTTGGTGGCGGTCGCGTGGGCCAGTGATGGTGCCGAGGCTTCCGGACACCGCCGAGGTGGTACGTCACCGTGTCAGCGAGGAGGACGAGCACGTCCGTCGCTACATGGTTGCGTTGGAGTGGAGGTTCGACAATACCTGGCAGGTTCTTCAGGGATCTCACTGGAGCTATGATCCTGTGATGGTTCCTTCTCTTTTGCTATCCACCGCCCGCGCCGATACCCGTCGGGCGCTACGGTTCTAGCTGTACTAGCGATGCTATATGTATGATAGTATTCGAGGTGTATTAGTGATAATATTCGACGATGTACGGACGCATGGAGATGATGTAGTTTTGCTTATAATTGAATGCATCCTAAATTGAATACTACTTTATTTTGTGATTTGATTTTGCTTATTGAATGCTCAAATTGGAAAACTACTCCTACTTTGAATGCTAAAATTGGAGAGCACTATGCCAGGTGTATGCATATGATTAGTTGATAGCTTATAGGGTTTTTGTTTTCGCAGAAATCTAGGAGCCCCCCTCCATCATCCTCGCCGTCGTCCCCGTCACCGCCCCCTCCGACCTCGAGGTGAGACCATCCACGAACCGGTTTTAGAAAGATAATTAAACGATATTTCGGGTTGACTTTAAGTCTATTGAGTCTCCACCACATATGAGAGGACGAAGAATCCCGACTGTTGTCGTCGGGGTAGCTTCTCCTTCGTTCCCGTCTGCTAGACAATTTGGTGTAATGCACTCGGGAACGAAAGGAAGGAGCTACCATCACCGACGATCGCAAATGTCTGAGAGGAATCAGTGAGGGATAGTTCCACCATATATATATATGAGAGGACGAAGATCCCGACTGTTGTCGTGGGGGTCGCTTCTCCTTCATTCCCGTGTGCTAGACATTTTGGTGTAATACACTCGGGGATGAAAGGAGGAGCGACCATCACCAACGGTCGAATGTATACACCACGTGAGCTGAGAGTTTTCAAGAAAAGACTCGCAAACCGATAGTCAACCCGTGATGAATAATAATGATCTAACTTATGTTTTTTAGTACGTATATTTAATTGTAGACGTTTAATATTTGAATTATGAACATAGGAAATGTCGTACTCGGACGACGAAAGTCTCCCGTGGGAGTGCGACTGGTGCTACGACGACCGAGGTCTGTGCGACAGGCCTCACCTGGACGAAGATCGGCGCTTCAGTATTAAGTTGGAGGAGACCTTCGATGTTGAAACAGTACGCAACGACGACAAGTGTTATTTTTTCGTAATTAAGCACGACTTCAACTATTTCAACGTGTACTTTTCATCTTTTACAATTCGACTAGCTTATCCCATTCCATGCAAGATGCTACGTCTTGGAGAGGATGGGTTTTGAAGACCATGAAAGTATGGAAACAAAGAAAATTCACCTAAGGACCCATCATGATATAGATTTTGAAGTAAATCTGTATAATTCTGAGAGCGTAACCCATTTTGGTTGCAAAAATTGGGAAGCATTTTGCAAGATGTATGGTTTTGATGAGGGTATGCTTGTCACCATGGATCTTGGTGATCCTGACATCGAGCAAGACAATATGGACATTTGGGTCCTTGTTGATACGCCTCCAATTCTACCGCTATGTGAGTTTCTCAAACATAGTTATTAGCTAATTTATATTGTTCATTTTAAAATAGTTGACGGCTTATTTTCATTGACGGCTTATTTTGATTGTTCAAACAATGTGCGGAACATGGTAGACAGAACCTACTACACCGATGGCTCTGAGTTAACTTATAAGGAGAAAACTCATGTGGTCGGATTTTGTACTGATCTTGAGAATTACAATATCTATTGTAAAACTCCTCCACATTATGGTCAATACGTGCCACTAGTGCATGTGTTGAACTACGGTAACTACTATGGAGATACCCTGGTAAGATTTCTTACTATTACGACATCCGTGCATCTTTTGCATACTTCTAAAACTAGTACATCATTGCTAACTATGAAGTTATTACTATGTTTTGCAACAGATAATCCCAGAGGATTGTGTGCCTCATTTGATGTATCAGAATGGTAGCCTTGATGTTTTGAACATACAACCAGGTCATCCTACGAATCTCAACTGTCCATACCGGATTTCTATAAAAGAAGTGGAGACATGAAAATCAAAGAATGGAAAAAATGTATGGACAGTCGCAAGGAGGTTCTTGGAAGCAAAAGGAAGCGAAGCGCAAAAATTGGAGACAGGATGATCTCCATTCTCCATAATGGAGAGTCGGGGTCTATATTGTTTTATGCTATTTTATCTTAAAGAGGGTATTTAGGTCCTACCTAATACTGATGATCATGTGCTAAGAACAATTAAGTAGGGTTGGTTCGATGACTATTAGGATGATGATCGTATGACTTGTTATTAATAACGAGTAGAAGTTGTATGATGATGATTAGTAGGACTTGTTATTATGATGATGCATGATGCGGGCATGAAGAGTTATTATATATCAGTTATTATATATCTCTGTTAGCTAGCTTACACACCCTAAATTACCCCCTAAACCCTCCCCCTTTCAAAAAAACAAATACCCCAGCCACTGAAATGCTGACGCGTGGATGCCTTTTGGTCCCGGTTGGTGTCACCAACCGGGACCAAAGGCCCTCCTGCCTGGGCTGGCCGCAGCGGCCACATGGAGGCCCATCTGTCCGGGTTCGTGTACGAACCGGGACTAAAGGGCTAGGGCATTAGTAACGACCCTTTAGTCCCGGTTCAACAACCGGGACAAAAGGCCCTTACCAACCGGGACAGATGACCCTTTTTCTACTAGTGCTATATGATGAATTGCTATGAGCTGCTGCTGCTGCTATATGATGAATTGCTATGAGCTGCTGCTGCTACTCTATATGATGAGTTGCTATAAGCTGCTCCTGCTGCTGCTGTATGATGAATTGCTATGAGCTGCTCCTGCTGATGTTATATGATGAATTGCTATGAGCTGCTTCTGCTGCTGCTATATGATGAATTGCTATGAGCTGCTCCTACTGCTGCTATATGCTGAATTACTATGAGCTGCTCCTGCTGCTGCTATATGATGAATTGCTATGAGTTGCTCCTGCTGCTACTATATGATGAATTGCTATGAGCTGCTGCTGGTATATGATGAATTGCACACTACTGCTGCTGCTGCTGTATGATGAGTTGCTATGAGCTGCTGTTGCTGCTATATGATGCTTTCAGGTGGTGCTGCTATATGATAATAACCAGCCACTTGGACCATCGAATTTTAATAAATAATTGTTCTTCATTTAAATGTGGGTCATGTGTTCTTCATTTAAATTAGGCAATGGGATCTCTATGGAAAACATTGACCAAAGTAGATTGTGCCAAGTAGATGGTATCTTTGTATTTGCATTTTGAGCAAATAGTGATCGTCTGTTTTCCTATCATATTAATTACTGCACCGGGTTCAATTTGTGATGTTTGCAAGTCAAATTAATTTTCATATGGGCAGCAAAATGAAAAAAATATAATGCAATCCAGACTTTCACTAATCATACCAAAGATAAGCTGAAAACGCAATGAAAAGAACTGGTTGGCTTATTACATGGAGCTTATATTCACAGGTGCTTATTTTCTTAGGATAACTCGTAATAACTGTCCCTAAGAAACTTGGCCAATAGAACTGACATACAAATAACATGTCACGATGATTGCAATGAAGGAGTGACGTACCATAGCACACTGTATAGGCTCACCGCTGACTCTCCTTGTTTTGCGATGTTCCATGAAATTGCCACATACATCTTGTACTTTTTCATTGTGTAACCCTATCTGCAAGTTGACACGGCTAATTTCAGACATCTCTACATGATCATACATTGCATATCCCTTGCGCATATTTAAACCACCAATTAATGATTGTGCGCGTAGCATAAACTAGCCATGACTCTGTGTGCTGGACTAGCAGGCACTCTAAGGGTGCCTAATGTAGTGCAATGGAATTCCTACATCACTACAGGAATCAGCTACTTTGCCGTCCGCCAAGGCAGACGGCAAAGGCATGGATGGCGGACGGCAAAGGCCTTTGCCGTCTACTGCGAACGGCAAATGGCGCCGACAAAGATAGGATCGGTAAAGACCTTCTTTGTCGTCTGCTTTCTGAAGAGATTTTGTGTAATGTACTGCCTCTGTTCCTAAATATATGTCTATGTAGAGATTCCAGTATGGACCACATACAGATGTATATAGATGCATTTTCGAGTGGAGATTCACTCATTTTGCTCCATATGTAGCCTATAGTGGAATCTCTAGAAAGACTTATATTTAGCAACGGAGGTACGAGGTAGTATCATGTATGACATCTACATATCTAATTTAGCAGCCAGAGGTAGAAATCATTGTCTGCACAAAGGGATTACTGGTCGAAAATCCTAGCAAAGCACGCTGGCAGGCACAGAACAATACAAGAGAGAGAGAGACGTGCTTACAAGATCATAGCAATGCCTCGATCCAGGATCTTGGTTGGCCAAGCTGTTAGATCCAGAAGAAACATCGTCCTTGTAGTTTTTAGCAGCTGCATAACAGGTAACAACGACATGTTAGTATATTTGAAGTACATCGGGCAGGTGATGCTGGACGGGTTTAAAGGTGACAAGTAACCTAGGCCGTGGCGGGTGCTTGGCATCTTGCCATACGGTGGGAATCAGGTTAGAAACGTCAAGGGTGATGACGCTGCGCTGGCTGTCGGGGTCCGGTAAGGAGATCTAGAACCGTCGAGTAGGGTGTTTGTGGAGCGGCTCCGGTAGGGTGGACTACAGTGTGGGCGAAGCGGATTTGTGGCCGTGGACAAGGGCGTAGGTGAAGATGCTCCGGTGGTTGGGTTAAGGATGGTGTCGACGATGCGGATCTGCGGCCGTGGACGGGGCGTCAGAAGCTGCTCCGGTAGGTTGGATGAGGGTGCGAGGAAGCGGATCTGAGGCCGTGGACTTGTGAGTTGGCAAAGCTGCCCCGGTAGGGTTGAAAATGGTATAGGCGAAGCTACTCCGGT
>NC_057799.1:578731407-578734852 GCF_018294505.1 Triticum aestivum | reverse complement strand
TCTCGGGTTTCGAGAGGGGAGGGGAGAAAGGCCGATGAATTACGGACGGCGTGATGTGAGATGCTCTGGTGTTGTGGAGTTAGTCGTTTTTGCGGGAGGGGGAGAGGAAATGGGGGTGCCGTGTAGTGGGGGGAACCGGAAGTTACCAAAGCAGCCCCGGCCTATTATGTAGATGAGGGCGGTATTGTAACTGTTGGTCTCTGTGCACCAAGGACAAAAGGGGAATTTCACATGCTAAAGAATAAGGTGGCGGAAATTTTAGAAGGGGGCGGGAGATTTTGCCGCCCGCGGGATCGTTCGTATCCAGTTTCAACTAATTTTGGCCCGTGCTAGCGGGAAGGTCATGCGAGACTGTGTACACGGGGCACGCGTCAGCAGTTAATAACTGGTGTGAAGTCCACCCCAGAAAAAAAAGACAATAACTCGGGATGATGCGCCGATAACTTGGACGTTCACACGGGCACGGCCAATCGTACGGGTGTAGTGGCGCGTTCATAAAAAGAGGGATCAAACGCTCAGCCTATGTATTTCTCGTGTAAATAGATAATTTAGTGCAATTGGTTATTTAATTTAAACATAATGCATTGACGTGTTAGTGTAGAGACGCACAAAAAGAAATGGATATTCTAGTCCGCTACTTAAAAGTGTTACCTCATATGATAACACTAGACCATAGTGGCGCGCGTTGCCGCGCCTGTCGATTTTTTCTATAAAATGATAGGAATTTCTATAAATATATGAAGACATGAACCACAAAAGTAAAACTGCATTAAGACCAATAAATATCTCAGTAATTATTTTTTGCGGGTGATTAAATATCTCAGCAATTAAACATATAAAATTAGTTGATACTGAGCGAAATAGTGCAAAGTCGGTTCGAGCCTTGTGGGTATTTAGTTAGGACCGTTTATGGATAAATTTTCAAATTTTGTTATGCATCCTACCCGCCATCTTGTTAGCCTTTAACTCCAGGTGCATTCGGCCTTGCAACATGCTCCAACTTCCCTATTTTTAAAAGAAGACAACATTATAGTAGTTCCCTACTAATTTTTCTTGTATTTAAGCATTTACAGAGCTATACTATATTGTCTTAGCACAGATGAACACCTCTTGAAGTATCAACAATCAAAACAATGTACCATTTTAGGGTGTATTCGTAAATTATGAACGCAAAATTGAAGGATGATTCTTAGTCTTCACACCATGTATATTCAGAGTAACTCACCACAAATACTTCACTACTTATATATTTAGATAACTTTACTACATATTCAGATAATTCACACGACATAAATTTTGAGTATATGGCGCAACATTTGATAACACAGTTGGTGAGTGCAAATCTGTTTCATCAACCAATGCTACCTGCAGATTTTCAACCTTTCACGAGGTAAAAGATATGGATCAAACATATAATTATTGGCAGTGGGATTCCTTACCCCTTACCTTCGAGTAGTTTTAATCAAACATTAGTTGGAAAGCCTATACAAAAAACACTGGGGCAGAGAGGAAAGAATTTGATAAATTTGGAAGAAAAATATAATTATGCCACTTCATAGTTAGTGATTTCTGTTGTGGGAATCCTTTTCTTTTGCTTATAGTTTCAGTGATTTGTTCTGTTATAGATAGGAAAGTAGAAAAGGCACCTCAACTTTCAGTTTGTCCCAAGCTTATGCAAGTTATGCAACAAGAAATCTTCCTGCAAAAAGAAAATGCAACAAGATATTACACTTTTTGTGTATATATAAAGTCAGGATAAATAATTAAGAAAGGAAATTACCTTATAAGGTTTGTTCACAATTACCATCAAGAAGGTCGCTGAGTTTTCTTCTGCTCACATAACACACTGAAACAATTCTTCTAGAGCCCTATAATTATCTCTAGAAAACCTCCGCAATGAGGTTTCCATGCTCACTTTTTCGCACAGACGTGAAATATTCAAAAACTGAAACCACCTGCAATTGATCTCATGGCTGACAGGCTATTGGCAAATAGAGGATCCGAAGGAAACAATAAGAACTTTTTAGCCATTGAATCCAACACCCTGCAGTAATATAATCAAATATCGACTGGAATTAGTACGACAAGATATAGTCTCGTGCATGATATTATACTCCACATCAAGAAAATTATGTATCAAGAAGAAGTTGATGTACATGCCATGTAGAGTAGGAAAAGTTATAATGCCTTGATCATCACACTGCCAAAACATTATGAAAAGTAACACTGGTAGAAAAAAGCCCTTTAGTCCCGGTTCGCAAAGGCCTTTAGTCCCGGCTGTGCAACCGGGACTAAATATGCGCGACTAAAGACCCCCCCCCCTTAGTCGCGCCTCTTACGAACCGCGACTAAAGGCTTTAGTCCCGGTTCTCGTGGCTGACCGGGACTAAAGGCCCGTCCACGTGGCCGCCAGGGGTCTGTCGGGGCGGAGGACCTTTAGTCCCGGTTCTCGTGGCTAACCGGGACTAAAGGCCTCGTCCGCAGGTTTAGGGTTTTAGCCCCCCTAAACCTGGTTTCTTTTTAATTTTTAGTGTTTTATTTCTTTTATATTTTATTTTGTGTTTTGTTTTAATTTTGATGAAGTTTCAGTACACATATTCTACGATACTATATACATGCATATGAAATTTCAAACAAGAAGAATTCAAGAGGAATATATAATATATATTCAATCTCGGGTGACCATATACAACTTCGAACAAGTTTCCATACACAATTAGGATGGAGGACCATATACAACTTCGAACAAGTTTCAATCTCGGGTATGCATATAAATGTCTGCGTCCTCGGTATAGTGTTCTCCTTTAGGATTGATGACTTCCCTCAAGAAAAATCCTGCTAATTCATCTTGAATTGGTCGGAAGCGAGCTTCTGGACTAAGCCTCCTCCGCAAGTTATCCGTTGCCTTTCGCACGCTATCCGATGCCTTCCGCTCAGAGGTTAGTCTCCGGATGTTCTCTCAAACATAGTATCCACATAGATTGGTCCCCGGTGGCTGCTTATCCACAATAACTAACCTTCTAAAATCTAGCTCATGTTTGAATTCACCGACAATTTCTTCTGAGAACCGTCTCCAAACCCTACAGGGCAAAGAAAATTAAATGAACAAGGGAGTTATTAGTTACTTGATATTAGGAAATGAACGAAAGAGACCGATCGATATAGAGCTCAAATGATTGAAAATAATTACTTTTGCAGCATTTTTCTCATGTCGGCCCAACGCTTTGGATCCGAATCCATAGAGTCCATGATTAGAACTCTGGAGGTGTGAAGTTCAATATTTAGCAGAATCCAGTGGAACCTGCGGACACGTTACATGCACAGTCATGCATAACTCATCGATTAGACATACCATGCATGGAGTAAACAAAAGAGAATGGGCACAAGAGAGAAACACTCACCCAAAATGGTAAGGAAATAGAATATGACTTTTGAGTTGATGCTT
>NC_057799.1:578727803-578731296 GCF_018294505.1 Triticum aestivum | reverse complement strand
ATATATATATATATATATATATATATATATATATATAGTGCAGGCAATGAAGAACGAGATAAGGTAGAAATAAATCACTTACAGAACGTAGCAACTCAGCATAGATTTGTCGAGGTCGCGCAGATTGAACAGCTGGAACAATTCACTCATATGAACTTGTACAGAGTACCGTTTGGTGTGATGCTCCTCTGTAACATCCGCATAAATATATTCTTTGTCGGCCCATGTTATGAATTGCTTGTACCAACGTAGCAGATTTCGCATTTGTGGCGGTAGACTCTTCTCCCGCGCAGGCTCGACGAGAGGCCCATTCCGCACATATTGTAATGCTATCTCACATACTGGCGCATCCTCAAGGCCTAAGAAGGCACGAAGAGTCAAACCCATCTCG
Source organism: Triticum aestivum (assembly GCF_018294505.1). Taxonomy (NCBI): domain Eukaryota; kingdom Viridiplantae; phylum Streptophyta; class Magnoliopsida; order Poales; family Poaceae; genus Triticum; species Triticum aestivum. The sequence goes on along the minus strand of NC_057799.1, from coordinate 578,730,905 downwards.
GACGCTTGTTTCATGGCACTCGCTACAGTCAATCCAAGTGTTGCCGCAGCTGCTATGATCTCGGGGTCCTCTTCCGGACCGGCTTTCACTATGAGCGGGGGGATCGATTGTTTCTTCTGCATCCCGAGCTGGTCAACTTGTTTCCCGCTTTTTTTACTTTCTTCTTTCTCCTCCTTCAATATTTTTGCTTGCCTACGAAGTTCATGTCCATAGTCGTCAGGCATATTCAGCTCGGCTTGGGACGGTATCATCACAAAATCCTTAGCCCACTTCTTTGCTTCTCAGTGAATACTTGCTTGGGCTCAGGCTCTTTTATCGCCTTCATATCCGCCTTCCATTTCTCATAATCAGCAGACGCGGCCAATTTGGTTTCAGCTTCACTAAGTTCCCCAGGCCTTGGGAGGAGAGGCTTCAGTGATGGCTCCGGTACCCTTGTGGTCTTAGGTACATAAGGGTCCGGGTTAATAGTCCAGGAGCGGGTTTCCTTGCTGTCCGCCTGCTTCTGCTTCTTCGCCGGAGGTGGATTGGGGGGCGCCGTACCCGCCGGAGGAGGATGGGGGGGCGTCGTACCCGCCGGAGGTTGTGGATCGTGGGACGGCGTCGAATGGCGTGAAGGAGGTGTAGGTGAACCACCACGACCACCACCACCGCCACCACCGCCACCACCACCACCATCGGAGGGGGGTGGACTTGCTAGCCTTGGCGCGTCGCCTGGAAACACTATGTACTTCTTTTTCCATAGAATGATCTGGCGCTTGACATCTCCAAGTCTTCTCTCCCCTTCGGGTGTAGGTTTGTCAATCTCCAGGTCCTCAAACCCTTGGACTATGTCTTCCACCGTGACACGAGCATAGCCATATGCAATGGGGTTGTTGTGGTGGAGTGCTCCAGGTGTACAGGGTAAAGCACTGCCGCTAGCTACCTTCGTGGAAACGTTCCCCACGGGATAATGCAGATCACATTCTTTCATCTCCTTTACATCATCCACGGGGTAGTGAGGCTCCGGTGCACGAATCTCGATCATCGGTGCACTAGCACCAGGCGGGGCATCCGTGGAAGCCACGCTGCTTCTCCACTGCTGGCTTCCGCGATCCGCTTCATGATCTTCATGTGGCCCTACAGCCGATTTTTCTTTTACTAGTTCATGCACGGTCTGCTTCAACTCATGGAGTTCCGATGCAAACTTCGTCATAAGATCTGCATCCCGGTCCGTCTTTCTCTTACGGCTTCTGTAACAGTACGGGTCATTGTCCTGGGAAAACCCTACTTTCCACGGAACTTTGCCTTTGCCTCGTACACGTCCTCCATGTTCATCATTCCCGAGGGCTGTTGTCAGTGCGTCTTTCTCTCTGTTGAACTTGATCAAGCCCTCTTGAGCTTGGGTCATTGCGTCAATAAGGGCTTGGGTGGGAGCAAACTGTCTCTGCCGGTGAACACACACCCCTGTCTCCGGGTCTAGCGATCCCCCATGCCCGTACCACCAGCTTTTGGCCCTTGGGTCCCATCCCTCTGTACCTAGAGGGATTCCTCGCACCCTTAGGTCCTCCATCTTCTGCCACCTAGGCTCCGAAAGGCGGTATCCTCCTGGCCCCATAATATGATGGAACTTTTTCTTACTCGCATTATCCTTATTTTTTTCGATATTTCCTTGAAATGCTCCGATTGCTTTTGCCTCACAAATTCTGGCCAATCATCTTTCAGTTTCTCATGTTGTCCATTGAAATCCGGAGTCTTGCCCTTGTTGACATAGTCACGGGTTAAATTTTTCTTGAAGTTCCGGAATGCTTCGCCCATCTTCTGAAGAGCGAACTCTTTAACTAGCCTCCTCCTCTAACGTCCACCCAGAACCTCGTTACCGAATTCATCGACTTTGTTGTATTCCGGAGGTAGAATGAAATGTTCCATAAGCTTTCTCCAGCAATCCTTTTTCGTTCTCTTGTCGACAAAACTGAAACCAAGACGTGCCTTCTTTGGCTCCTTCCATTCATGGACGGTGATCGGGACGTTGTCTCTAACAACGACTCCGCATTGGTTGATAAACTTTGAGGTGTGCTGTAGGGGCTTGCCGGTTTCACTGACAAACTCAATGGCATATGTTTCTCCTGTTTTCATCGCCTTGGATTTGCCACGCTTTGTCGTACTCGATCCGGAGGGCTAAAAAAAGAAAGAGAGTCACGCGCGTTAATACATCTGTATTCACATTTCAGTAAGTTTGTATCACGAGAGGCTCAATGTATATATATACCTCGCCGGAGGTGGTTGCTACTTGCAATTCGAGATCGTCGTTTGTTGACGGTTGACCTCCGTCGACAATGTCCGTTCCTTCACCTTGTTGATCATCGACAATCTCTGTTCCAAAGTCAAGGTTCAGAAAAGAAGAGACTACATCCTCTTCTTGCTCATATTCTGAGCCCGACACATAAGGAATCTCGTTGTTGATGATGCCCATTAAATAACGTTCAGCCTCCGGATCCCTAAGCGGCTCGGCTCTATCGTCCGCCATATGTCACTCCTGCATGTAGTAAAAATTCTTTAAGTATAAAGGAATTAAAAAGTAAGATTAAGGGGACATAGAGGAGGAGGAATTAAAAAATAATATTATTGAGCACTGCCAAGTATTTTGTTTTTCCTTTTCTTTTTCCTTTTCTTCTTCCTTTTCTTCTTCCTTTTCTTCTTCCTTTTCTTTTTCCTTTTCTTATTTTGTGTTTCCTTTTCTTCTGTTTTGGTTTCTTTTGCATTGGTTTCTTTTGTTTTGTTTTCTTTGTTTTTCTTTTTGGTTTTCATTTGGTTTCTTTCTTCTTCCTTTCTTCTTCTTTTTTTCTTCATTTAACATTTAACATTTAACATTTTCTTCCTTTTTTCTTTCTTCTTCCTTTTTTGTTTCTTCTTCCTTTTTTCTTCCTTTTTTCTTCTTCTTCCTCCTTTTTCTTTTTTTTCTTTCTTCTTCCTTTTTCTTCTGTTTTCTTTTGTTTTTCTTCTGTTTTTTCTTCCTTTTTTCCTTTTTCCTTTTTTCTTCTGTTTTTTTCTTCTGTTTTTTTCTTCTGTTGTATTTTGTTTTCTTTTTTCATTCTTCTTCCTTTTTCTTTTGTTTTCTTTTTTTCT
>NC_057799.1:578726280-578726922 GCF_018294505.1 Triticum aestivum | reverse complement strand
ACCAACCGCGACTAAAGGGTACCTTTAGTCGCGGTCCGCCTCCCCAACCGGGACTAAAGGGTTTTGGCGCCGCTTTCGTTCCCGCGCACAAAGAGCCTTTAGTCGCGGTTGGGGACAACAACCGCGACTAAAGGGTACCTTTAGTCCCGGTCCGCCTCCCCAACCGGGACTAAAGGCAGTGTGCTGCTACGCCCGCGTCGAAAGTTTAGTCCCACCTCGCTAGTTGAGAGGGGCGCGCAGTGGTTTATAAGCCCCACTGCCGCTCCCCTCTTGAGCCCCTCTCCATTGCAGGCTTACGGGCCTAATTGTCACTGCTATGCCTGATGGGCCTACTAGGCCTTCTGCGGGCCTGAATCCTGGCCTATTCAGGCCGTGGTGGCCCAGTAGGTGGCATATATTTTTTATTTTTTGTCTGTTTTTTGTTTTCTTTTTTGCTTTATTTATTTTGTTTTGTTTCTACTTACAACAAAAAACTTATTTATTTTATTTTATTTTGTTTCTAATTACTTATTTATTTTACTTTATGATAATTATTTTTGCTATTAAAGTTTCTAACAAAAAAAGTTCTTTATGAAAATTCTTTTAGCTTTCAATGATTTTGAACAGAAAATACTTCGATAATTTTAGTTGAATCAATTTTAT
>NC_057799.1:578706122-578725552 GCF_018294505.1 Triticum aestivum | reverse complement strand
AAGTTCTTTATGAAAATTCTTTTAGCTTTCAATGATTTTGAACAGAAAATACTTCGATTTTAAAATCTTGAAAATACAAATAATATATCAAAAAAATCAAAAAAATAAAACTAATTCATTTTAAAATCTTAAAAATACAAATATATATCAAAAAAATCAGAAAAATAAAACTAATTCATTTTAAAATCTTAAAAATACAATTATATATCAAAAAATCAGAAAAATAAAACTAATTCATTTTAAAATCTTAAAAATACAAATAATATATCAAAAAATTCAGTTCATCGATCCCTTGAAGGTTTGATACATCATTCAGTTCATCGACCAAATACAAAGTTTGGTACAATAAATTATTACACATCAATTCTTCCCTTGTGTCCCTGCTTGCTTACGATTGTGCCGTATCCATGGAGCATCCACATAATTTAACTTAATGCTTGGGTCAGTGTTCACTTTGAAGGGCGGAATTTCACCAAACATATTATAATCTTCTGACATGTCTGTCTTGTCCTCCACTCCCACGATGTTTCTTTTCCCTGAAAGAACAATGTGGCGCTTTGGATCATCGCATGATGTACTGATCGTTTTCTTATCTTTCCGTTTCCTCGGTTTGCTACTCATGTCCTTCAAATAAAAAACCTGAGCGACATCTTTGGCAAGGACGAATGGTTCGTCAAGGTAACCAAGATTGTTGAAATCCACCATTGTCATTCCGTATTGCTCGTCCACCTTTACCCCACCTCCTGTTAGCTTGAACCATTTGCACCGGAACAAAGGGACCTTAAAGGAGGGTCCATAGTCAAGTTCCCATATCTCCTCTATGTAACCATAATATGTGACCTTTCGCCCATTCTCGGTTGCTGCATCAAAGCGGACACCACTGTTTTGGTTGGTGCTCTTTTTATCTTGGGCGATGGTGTAAAATGTATTCCCATTTATCGCGTACCCTTGGAAAATCGTTATAGTCGAAGATGGTTTCTTGGCCAACATGTACAGCTGATCTCCAACATCATTGTCATTCATTAAATGTTTTCGCAACCAACTGCCGAAAGTCTCCATGTGGGCCTTTCTAATCTAGGATTCAGGCTTCCCCGGGTTGTCCGAGCGTAAAATATTCTTGTGTTGCTCGAAGAACGGAGCCACCAAGCTGGAATTTTGTAGAACTGTGTGGTGTGCTTCAGTCATAGAATGACAGTCCATACATATCGTTGATTTCCTTCCGATCGTGCCTTTTCCACTTAGTCTCCCCTCGTGCCGCGATTGAGGAATACCAATCGGCTTAAGGTCAGGAACATAGTCAATACAGAACTCAATTACCTCCTCATTTCCATAGCCCTTGACGATGCTTCCTTCTGGCCTAGCACGGTTACGAACATATTTCTTTAATACTCCCATGAACCTCTCAAAGGGGAACATATTGTGTAGAAATACAGGACCGAGAATGGAAATCTCTTCGACTAGGTGGAGCAGGAGGTGCGTCATAATATCGAAGAAGGATGGTGGGAACACCAACTCGAAACTGACAAGGCATTGGACCACATCGTTCTGTAACCGTGGTAGATCTTCTGGATTGATTACCTTCTGAGAGATTGCATTGAGGAATGCACATAGCCTCACAATGGCTACTCGACATTTTCCGGTAGGAGCCCCCTCAAAGCAATCGGAAGCAATTGCGTCATAATCACGTGGCAGTCGTGAGACTTCAGGTTTTGGAACTTTTTCTCCGCCATGTTTATTATTCCCTTTATATTCTACGAGAAGCCAGACGGGACCTTCATACTGCTCAGGCATTCAAAAAAAATGACCTTCTCTTCTTTGGTAAGAGCGTAGCTGGCACGACCTTGAAACCATTCCGGATGCCGGTCATCTGGGTCTTTCAAAAGTTGCTGGTCCTGCCGTGCTTCCTTTGTATCATTTGTCTTCCCATACACGCCCAAGAAGCTTAGCAGGTTCACGCAAATATTCTTCTCCATCTTGTAAGCAAAGTACCGTCAGAGGTCTCATACCTCTCGACACGGGCATGAGTATGAAATACCAATTTCAACTCTTAGAACATCTTATATGCTCTGTGACGTTCAAAACATTTTTGAAGTCCAAGTTCTAACCTATAAAGCATGCTGCACAAAACTATTAAGTAGTCATCATACCGAGCTTTGTCAAACGTTCATAACATGTGTATCTGCTCCTGCAATAGGTCTGTCACCTAGCGGTGCATCACGGACATAATTCTTTTGTGCAGCAATGAGGATAATCCTCAGATCACGGACCTAGTCTGCATCATTGCTAATATCATCTATCAACATAGTTTTTCTCTAGGAACATATCAAAAATAAACAGGGAGCTACATCGCGAGCTATTGATCTACAACATAGTTATGCAAATACTACCAGGACTAAGTTCATGATAAATTAAAGTTCAATTAATCATATTACTTAAGAACTCCCACTTAGATAGACATCTCTCTTATCATCTAAGTGATCACGTGATCCATATCAACTAAACCATGTCCGATCATCACGTGAAATGGAGTAGTTTTCAATGGTGAACATCACTATGTTGATCATATCTACTATATGATTCATGCTCGACCATTCGGTCTCAGTGTTCCGAGGCCATATCTGCATATGCTAGGCTCGTCAAGTTTAACCTGAGTATTCTGCGTGTGCAACTGGCTTGCACCCATTGTATGTGAACGTAGAGCTTATCACACCCGATCATCATGTGGTGTCTCGGCACGATGAACTGTAGCAACGGTGCATACTCAGGGAGAACACTTATACCTTGAAATTTAGTGAGAGATCATCTTATAATGCTACCGCCGTACTAAGCAAAATAACATGCATAAAGGATAAACATCGCATGCAATCAGTATAAGTTATATGATATGGCCATCATCATCTTGTGCCTTTGATCTCCATCTCCAAAGCACCGTTATGATCGCCATCGTCACCGGCTTGACACCTTGATCTCCATCGAAGCATCGTTGTCGTCTCGCCAACTATTGCTTCTACGACTATCACTACCGCTTATGATAAAGTAAAGCAATTACATGGCGATTGCATTTCATACAATAAAGCAACAACCATATGGCTCCTGCCAGTTGTCGATAACTGTGTTACAAAACATGATCATCTCATACAACAATTTATATAATCACGTCTTGACCATATCACATCACAACTTGCCCTGCAAAAACAAGTTAGATGTCCTCTACTTTGTTGTTGCAAGTTTGACGTGGCTGCTACGGGCTGAGCAAGAACCGTTCTTACCTGCGCATCAAACCACAACGATTTTTCGTCAAGTGTGTTGTTTTAACCTTCAACAAGGACCGGGCGTAGTCACACTTGATTCATCTAAAGTTGGAGAATCTGACACCGGCTAGCCACCTGTGTGCGAGGCACGTCGGTAGAACCAGTCTCGCGTAAGCGTACCCGTAATGTCGGTCCGGGCCGCTTCATCCAACAATACTGCCGAATCAAAGTATGACATGCTGGTAAGCAGTATGACTATTATCGCCCACAACTCTTTGTGTTCTACTCGTGCATATAACATCTACGCATAGACCTGGCTTGGATGCCACTGTTGGGGAACGCAGTAATTTCAAAAAAAAATCCTACGCACACGCAAGATCTATCATGGTGATGCATAGCAACGAGAGGGGAGAGTGTAGTCCACGTACCCTCGTAGACCGTAAGCGGAAGCGTTATGACAACGCGGTTGTTGTAGTCGTACGTCTTCACGATCCGACCGATCCTAGTACCGAAAGTACGCCACCTCCACGATCTGCACACGTTCGGCTCGGTGACGTCCCATGAACTCTCAATCCAGCTGAGTGTCGAGGGAGAGCTTCGTCAGCATGACATCGTGATGACGGTGATGATGAAGCTACCAGCGCAGGGCTTCGCCTAAGCACTGCAACGATATGACCGAGGTGGAAATCTGTGTAGGGGGGCACCGCACACGGCTAAGAGATCAACTTGTGTGTCTATGGGGTGCCCCCCTCCCCCATATATAAAGGAGTGGAGGAGGGGGGAGGGCTGGCCCTCTATGGCGCGCCCGGGAATCCTACTCCCACCGGGAGTAGGATTCCCCTCCTTTCCTTAGTTGGAGTAGGAGAGAAGGAAGGAGGAGAGAGAGGGAGAAGGAAAGGGGGGCGCCCCCCCTTTCCCTAATCCAATTCGGACCCAAGGGAGAGGGGTGTGCGGCCTGCCCTGGCCGCCCCTCTCTCTCTCCACTAAGGCCCAATAAGGCCCATACACTCCCCGGGGGGTTCCGGTAACCCCCCGGTACTCCCATAAATGCCCGAACTCACCCGGAACCATTCCGATGTCCAAACATAGTCATCCAATCTATCGATCGTTATGTCTCGACCATTTCGAGACTCCTCATCATGTCCGTGATCATATCCGGGACTCCGAACAACCTTCGGTACATCAAAACACATAAACGCATAATACCGATCGTCACCGAACGTTAAGCGTGTGGACCCTACGGGTTCGAGAACTATGTAGACATGACCGAGACTCATCTCCAGTCAATAACCAATAGCGGAACCTGGATGCTCATATTGGTTCCTACATATTCTACGAAGATCTTTATCGGTCAAACCGCACAACAACATACATAGTTCCCTTTGTCATCAGTATGTTACTTGCCCGAGATTCGATCGTCGGTATCTCAATACCTAGTTCAATCTCATTACCGACAAGTCTCTTTACTCGTTCTGTAATGCATCATCTCGCAACTAACTCATTAGTCACAATGCTTGCAAGGTTTATAGTGATGTGCATTACCGAGAGGGCCCAGAGATACCTCTCCGATACTCGGAGTGACAAATCCTAATCTCGATCTATGCCAACTCAACAAACACCATCGGAGACACCTGTAGAGCATCTTTATAGTCACCCAGTTATGTTGTGACGTTTGATAGCACACTAAGTGTTCCTCCAGTATTCGGGAGTTGCATAATCTCATAGTCATTGGAACATGTATAAGTTATGAAGAAAGCAATAGCAACAAACTAAACGATCATCGTGCTAAGCTAACGGATGGGTCAAGTCAATCACATCATTCTCTAATGATGTGATCCCGTTCATCAAATGACAACTCATGTCTATGGCTAGGAAACTTAACCATCTTTGATTAACGAGCTAGTCAAGTAGAGGCATACTAGTGACATTCTGTTTGTCTATGTATTCACACATGTACTAAGTTTCCGGTAAATACAATTCTAGCATGAATAATAATCATTTATCATGATATAAGAAAATATAAGTAACAACTTTATTATTGTCTCTAGGGCATATTTCCTCCAGCCCTCGCGCTGTCAGCGGCGGGGGACTGTGCCTATGCCTCGCCGCTGCCCGAGCCCGAACACATGCTAACACTCATGCTCACGCCCACACCCACGCCCACGCCCATGGAGGCAGAGGCGGAGATGTATGCATGGACCGACATCTCCGCGAGTGGGTGAGCGCGCTGGCCATTGCGCTGGATGCCATGCCAGAGCAAGAGGAGGCTTACCTGGAGCACTGGCAATAGCTCCACCTGTCGGAGGAGCGCGTCGACAGCGAGCGCCGGATGCAACCCGAGCGCGAGGAGGAGGAGGAGGAACGTTGTGCTCGCTGGGCACGGGATGTGGAGGAAGAGTGTCGGGAGCCGGAGAAGGAGGAGCGCGCATGCCGCACAACAATGCTGCCGACAGAGCTGACACTCGATGCGTTGATGTGGGAGGCGTGTGACACCTTATTCCCGCGGGCTGGGATGCCGTCAGCCTTTGTCCTCCTCACCAGCGACGACGCCTAGGGCAGCGTGCAGGGGGCTGGGAGGCGCGTTTATTTTGTTATGTTTTATTAATGTTGAAGTGGACTTTGACCGCGGTTGACTAGCCATTTAATGTTTAATTTGGATGCATGTTTTCAGAAAAAAATAAGTGGGCTTGGAAAAAATGTGTCGGCCAACGTTGGACGACGCGGCCAACCCAAACAAAAAGGCGGATAATCCGGTAAGAAAACCAGCTTCCCTTTTGCTTCTACTAAGGGCAACTCGAACGCTAGAGCCCAAATCGTCCGCGTACTTCGGTTTGTGTGTAAACATACACATGTAACGACCCAACGCACATGAGCATTCTCACTTTTTGTCTGGCCCATGGCAGTTCTGCTCCATTTTCAGACCAAATTCGATTTAGATTTGCGTCCAAAGCGGACACTGTCGAAGGCTTTCTGGGCGTTCCTCGTCCGCTATTTGTCCGCCTTGACCCACCGTCCATACACCCACCCACCTCCCACCTTTCTCTCTCTCCCCAACCACCCACCCGCCGGAGGCTGGCAAGCGGGAGGGCACGGCGGCTTCGACTCGACGCTGCTGCGGGCGCGCTGGGATGGGGCGGCCGGGGCTCTAGGGCGTCGGAGCAGGGCACGAGCGAGCGCGGGCGGCACAGCGGGCGTGGCATAGAGCACGGCGCAGGCGGGGCATGTAGGGCACGGGCGAGGCGCTCGCTGGCCACGCGAGCACACAGCGGTGGCCAGCGGTTGCTGCAAGGCGAGGACGCGGCTGGCATTGGTGGGCGCGCGGGCGGACGACGGCCAAGGCGCTGGGGCATGTCTGCAGACGCGGCGGCGAGCACTGCGGGACGCAACCGCGGGTTGTGCGGTGACATATGAGGGCGGGACGCGCGACTGAGGAGATGCGGGGCGGGGAGGGTGCAGATGGCGCGGGACGCGCGGAGACCGAGCATGGCGGCGGGCCCGCGCATGCGTGGTGGGGCGCACGGCTGCCGGGCGTGGCAAGGGCGTGCGTTGCGGTTGGCGTAGCAGCGGTCGCGCGCGCAAGGGAGCACCGAGCGTGGTGGCGGGTGCGCGCGGGGGCGCGGTGACTATCATGGCGCGTGGACAGTTTGGGATGAATCTGCTGTGTTGGGTGCACGCATGGTTTCCAAACTAAATGCGGACACATATGTTCATTTTTTCGCTTAAAACTGACGAAATTCAGACAAAACGGACATCTGTTTAAGGTCTAGCGTTGGAGTTGCCCTAATACGCTGCCAGGTACTCCCTCCGTTTCAAAATAAGTGACTCAACTTTGTACTAGCTTTAGTACAAAGTTAGTACAAAGCTGAGTCACTTATTTTGGAACGGAGGGAGTAGTAATCATTGGCTAGAGAAACAATCTGTTGCACACGCTCGAGCGATACACAAAGAGGCAAACTGACCACTTCTCTTTTCTTTAGGGGGTCCATCATTTGACCAAAGTCCACGATCAATTAGAGGGTTCCATTTCATGGGAGCTTAGTAATTGTAGACATCCAGCAAATGTTCCACAATGCTCCCTAGCAAACGTCTATTTTAAAGAAGTTATTCCCTATATTTTCTCATTGTTATTACAGCAAAAGGAAAGCTCCTCATCGCCATGTCTGTCCACTCCACATGGTTCTTCACCGAGTCGCTCGTTGGAGTGTTCCACGCCACTTCTGAACAACCAGCGGACATACCACAGTTGCATTTGAATTCTTCACGGGGAACATTCCTAGATCAGCAATGTATCTCCGAATGAAAGAAAAACTCGTAAGCGGGGATTGGAATTCTTCTTCTTGAATTGCCTTGCAGCGTGCTGCCCACCAAATAGCCCACAAAGTTACTGCTGTTTTCACAAACACCTCCTGCCCCCTGGACTCCTGAAGTTCAACAAACCACACGCGTGCATCGTCAACTCTGCACTCGATCAGGTGTTGCAACAAATCATCATCCACCAAAAACTAGACACACTTTGCCATTATACATCCAACCAGTGCATGTTTCCATGTGTCTTCCGAAGCATTGCAGATCCCGCACACACTCAAATCCGTCATGTGCCTGACTCTGTGTCCTCCGAATTGAGTTTGTTGGCACTGAATTTCTCGTGAGTCTCCAAACAAAAAAAAAATCAGCTTTAATGGTATTCTCAGTTTTCATAACCGAGTCCATTGTTTTTTTGTCCTGTCAATATCAGAGGTACCAGCCCGATGCATGAGCCAGTCTTCCCTCCTTCTCTTCATCTCCATGATCATTTTGTACGCAGAACGTACTCCCTCCGGACATTTTTAGTCTGCATATAAGTTTTGTCCGATGTCAAAGTATCTCTACTTTGACCAAATTTATAAAAGTAAGTATCAACATTCACAATGCCAAATCAATATTCTTAGATTCATTATGAAAATGTAGTTTCACCACAAATGTAGATGTTGATATTTACTAATCTCAATTTGGTTAAACTTTGCAAAATTTGATTTGACACAAATATAATACGCGGAGTAAAAAGGACCGGAGGGAGTACCGTAAAAGTCCCCGGTCTTTCATAGTTCAGTCCCAAGAATCCGCAAAATTATAAGGGCTCAACGGAATATTTAGAACTACTCGTGCATCAGCCTTTGGTGCAGTGGTAAAGCTATTGCCTTAAGACCATGGGGTCATGGGTTCGAGTCCTGAAAACAGCCTCCTACAAAAATGTAGGGAAAGATTTCATACTATAGACCTAAAGTGGTCGGACCCTTCCTATGATCCTGCGCAAGCGGGAAGTACGTCCATCGGGCTGTCCTTTTTTACTTGTGCATCAGCCGGGTGCATATGTTCTAAAGCCGCTTCACGGTCCCATGTTCTTTCTGCTACAACAATTAGCTCGGACACCGGCTTTGGAGGGTCAACAAAAAGATGATGTAATGATCTCAACATACCGTCCCGAGGAATCCAATTATGGTTCCAAATGCTAGTAGTTTCACCATTTCCTATTCTCCGAATCAAGCCATGTTTCAGAATTATTGTTCCTTCACAAATAGCTCTCCAAATCCGGGAAGGATGATTTCCAGTTCAGCTTCCAATAACTCACAGTTAGGGAAATACACAACCTTCATTATCTGAGCACTTAGAGAGGATGGGTCTTGCAAAATTCTCCAGGACTGTTTTGCCAACATTGCCAAGTTTAACATCTATGTATCCCGAAACCCCAAACCTCCTATGTATTTTAGCGTTGTCATTGTGTCCCATGAGACCCACGTTGTCTTTCTCACCCCACCTTTTCTTCCCTAGAAAAACTTCCTAACCATCATATCTATTTGTTGACACAATTCTCTTTGCAAAATAAAACACGACATGGAAAAGGTTGGTATAGCCCGTGCCACTGATTTTATCAGTACTTCTTTCCCTACTAAACTCATACAACTTTCCAGCCATCCCTGGATTTTTAATCAAATCCTATCCTTGATATATTTAAAAGTGTCATTCTTAGAGCTCCCCGCATTGGACGGTGCCCAAGTACCGTCCAACCAGTAATTCATAGGGGCATCTAGAATATTTTTTATCCATGCTCTCATACTATTAGGGCAACCCATTCCAAATAAAATACTAGATTTTGATACGTTTACCCTTTGATCTGAAGCATTGCAGAATGCCATATAGCATCCTTAATATACTTTGCTTCCACTTCATTTGCCTTAAACATCAGCTGACAATCATCGGCAAATATAAGATGGTTGCAGGGGGCGTGGGCACCATAACTATCCCCTTCACGGTATCATTACTACTCAAAGCCTCTGGGATGCAAGATAGGCCTTCTGCTGCAAAAAAAGGGGGATATGGGATCCCCTTGCCGAATAACTCGAGATGGCTTAAACTCCTCCATTTTCACCCCATTAACCAGGATGGAAAAGGTCATTGTTTTGGCGCCCTACATAATTCATGAGACCTCACTTTGTTTAAAACCAAGCTTTCGCCATAACAATTTCCAGGTACCACCACTCTACTAAATCATATGCCTTCATCATGTCAAGCTTCAAGGTACAATATGAGTTCTTTTACTTTGAGACCTCTTCATAAAATGCAAACATTCATATGCAGCAATTATATTACCTGATAGGAGCCTCCCATGTATAAAGGCATACTGAAATTATCTCCGGTAACACTCGTTTCCACCGCCCATGCACTTCTGTTATAATCTGGAAGATTACATTGCACAAACTTATTGGTTGGAATTGAGTAAGAGGGGTTGGATTGGATACCTTAGGAATATATAAAATGAATGTCATGTTTATAACCTCCAGAGATTCCTCCCATTAAGCACTTGTAACATCACCCGAGTGACCTCATCACCACACACGCCCCAGATCTATTGAATGAAATGTGTTGGGTAACCATCTGGACTAGGGGCCTTTGTAGGATACATATTTGGAATAAGGCTTCTTTAACTTCTTTTTCCGTATAGGCGCCACACAAAATCCTATTTATTTCATTCCCCACATGAGCCTGCTTATCCAACACCCTACCAAGATTTTGCTCATGATGCATTTCCCACAGCCTGGCAAGACACTTCTACGGTATGACAGACCAAGGCCCATCCACCACTCCACAACTCCATAGTTTGCACCTCCCTGCAAAACCAAGTACAAACTAAAACACAAATAAGTCTAGTAATATTTAATAATTTAACACACCGAAAACTATCTTACTACCATTAACCATATAATGAACTTGTATTACTGTAAACACTAGCTAACTTGACCAATTGGCACAAACAAAATAGATCAAGGGCCAACTGATACTTAAGATCATCAACAAATTATTGTCCAAATTCAGTGAGGGGTATACAGTGACGACTAGCTCATTAAGCACTACTTAAGTAGTGTTGAGTAGCTCAGATGGCGCCAAACATTTACTAGCTACTTAAGTACTACTCTGAATGTGAGCACAACCCTACGATTAATGAACTATTAACAATTGGTGTTTGTAGTTTTGCTATTAACAATTTCCTACATTCAACACATAGCATAAATGAGCACAGTCACCATAAGCTTCCTAGATCCAAAGCTTAAACTGACTTTAGCTACTAACAAGTTTGTATCTAACCGGCATAAAACAACCATAGAATTTTCTCCTAGTGTCAATGGTTTCAAGAGCCAAAATTTGTTTGGGCTCATCTGGTGCATCATGCACTTTGGCTCTGAATCCAACAGAACACCACGCCAAGATGGCTCCACAAGGGTGTCATGGTTCTCTTGCAACCATCCACAACAATATCAGACAAGGAATCCTTTCAATGCCGGCGAATCAAAGCTCAAATCGAACAAATCCCCAAATTCCATAAACCAAACCCTACCAGCGGAAATCACTTAAGAAAACCTCCATGTCCATGCCTCCCATGTCCATGTTGTCCTTCGTGCTCTCCTCCCCGTCCTTCCACAAACCATGCGTGAGCGACGACGAGCATGAGCGGCGGTGTCCGATGCGAGAGCCGAGAGAGCTGCCACAGAGAGAAGAGAGTGAGTGAGTTGGAGGAGAGAGAGACCGGTCCTGTATGTTTTGACCGACCGAGCGTGTGACCTACGATCTTCAGTGCGTCGTTGTCTCTCCCCTTGGCCATGTGGAACTGGCTAGTGGACTACCCCTATCATAGTCAGGGTTAAAATGGTTGACTGATATCTAACAGAATGTGGTAGCTTTTTGCATCATATTACATGTAGAGTGGTAGTGTGTTGTCAAAAAAGTGTGGTACTTTTTGAGAACCCTAGCCTGAATTGTGGTAGTTTTATGCTATATATTCCAAAGAGTGAGGACCATCATAGGGACAAGAGACTTGTTGCGCGAACTTGTGAGAAGTGAGATGAGTATGAGCGAGCGATCGCGACCAGATGGGCATAAGGTCGAATATACAATGCTCGCTTGATATATTTCTCATTTTCATTTTGAGTGAAATACATCATTGGTCCGCAAACTCTTTGTGGATGAGCCCTCTAGTTCACAAACTTATAAACTGCATTCTTTGCGCCCTAAAGTGGTTTAAGTAATCTAGTTTAGTCCAAAAAATGTGTTTTATGGATCGACGGTGCATTTCATTGTTTTACTTTTAATAATGTAAAAGAAAACTCTCCCATGACCTCTAGTGTCTGTATCAAATGATGAATACGTGCCATAGAGCTTAGATTTTGTTTGTTTGAAAGAGAAGCTTAGGTTATGCAATGCTTTTTTTGTGTTGTTTGGGTCATACGATGCAATACTGAGATCAAATAGAGGCGAACGGACGGCCGTGTCTGACGCGTACAACAGTTGAACAATGTTGCTCTGTCTGGGAGGCAGGCGGCGACATAGCCACGACGGCTACTTGCGACCAGCCACCGAAGGCCGAGCAACAGTTGGGCGTGGCAGATGAGGCTCGGAGGAAGACAGGGATATGAGGAGAAGATATTTTTTTTTTGGATGGTTGGGAAGAAGATAGGTACAACAAGTCGACGCTGATATGGCTGTTATTAATTTGATCGAAGTTAGCAATCCCGGCCTTCTTATTGCACGTCATCAAAATCCACTCCTAAAACCGCCTCAAGGTTTGTTTAGACCTGGATGGATCAGAGAGAGGACATGTACAGACTCCAGAGATTCAAAGGTGAGGGTTTATTTTCAATGAGGTCAACAATCTCAAAAATCAGACTAGACTCGATAGAGTTCAATGACATGCATGTTGCTATCACTCCGTACAAGCAGCGCTAATGTAGTTCCTTTGTTAGTGATCTATATATAAACGCTTTTATATTTGTTTACGTAGGAATTATACAAGCAACACGTCAATGGGTGCGAACGGGAGGCCTAGGCAAGCATTGGAAAAACAAAAGGAGAGGTGCCTTTGCCAAGCACAGGCAGCGTGCCGAATGACATGTCCCGGGCACTCTCTTTGCTCTCAACTTTCTTCTTTCCCTTGTCTGCCCCCTGGCTGCCGCGTCGCGAGGGGACACGCCGCACAGATCCCGGCGACATGTCCCTCGTCTTGCTTCATCGGTGCGGTGGAGTGTGAGAAAAGCCACGGCTCCGCTCCGCTCCATCCAGCATTCCAGCGTTTTTTACTGCACCGAAAAGCTCGAGGAATTTTGACCACTGTGCGGGAGTATACAGCGCGCCCTTTTAGCAGTGCCACACCGTTCAACATCGACAAAAGCCGCTCTCTTTCGCCGGTCCTCTCTGCGACGCCTGTCTCCACGACTTGACCCGAGATTTACTAGCACAGTGGTGAACTCTGAGCTTCATTGATTCGCTTGCTGCCATGACATGGAAGAAGAGGCACTGTGGAGACATTAACCGTGGGCGGCAGGGGACGACGGAGCTGCTAGTTAATGAAGTTGGCGAGCGCGGCGCCGACGCTCCGAAGCCGAGTTACTCCGTCAAAAAGGCAGGAGGAGCTGGAATCGGCATGATGAGATCTCCAATCGCAAAGGCTGCCAGCGCGCAGCGATCCAAGCATACGCCATGTCCCTGCCGTGTCCCCCGGGGCCAGCCGCCAAAACAGCCGTCGTCGACCGCGCGCGCACGCTGACGCCATCCACGATCCAGCGGCAGGGCAACGGGCGACGGGAAAGCGCGGCCGGCCGCGTGTCGGCGTCCGTCCGGCCCGATCGAGAATCCACCGCGCAGCTATCAAAGCATACGCCACCGACCCCTGGGGTTTCCCGCCTCCTCCCTCTTAAACCCCCTCTCCCTCCCATGGTGGCAGCAGCCAGCAGAGCACGACGCTTCCACACAACGCTTCCACTGCCGATACTACGACTCCACGAGTGAAGGTCGATGGCGACGGACGGGGAGTGCTCCACGCCGGGGAAGGGGGCGACGGTCCGGAGCCACAGCGAGGCGGAGCGCAAGCGGAGGCAGCGCATCAACGCCCATCTCGCCACGCTCCGCACGCTCGTCCCCTCGGCCTCCCGGGTACGTACCTACGTCTACGTGCCGCCATGGGCATGCACCAGCCTAGTAGTAGCTCTATTTCAACCGGCATTGCCGCATTGGCACAGACGGACGCATTTGGTGACATGGTTGGCCGCGTACGTTCGTGCAGATGGACAAGGCGGCGTTGCTGGGCGAGGTGGTGCGGCACGTGCGGGAGCTGCAGGGCAGGGCCAACGACGCGACGGAGGGCGTGGTGGACGTCGTCCCCGGGGAGACCGACGAGGTGGGCGTCGAGGAGGACGACTGCCTCCTCAACCGCGGACCCACGCACGACGTCGACGACGACGACCCCCGTTGGCGGCGCCGCGTCCGGGCGTGGGTGTGCTGCGCCGACCGGCCGGGGCTCATGTCCGACCTGGCCCGCGCCGTCCGCTCCGTCGGCAGCGCGCGCCCCGTCCGCGCCGAGATCGCCACCGTCGGCGGGAGGACCCGAAACGTCCTGGAGCTGGACCACATCTGCCACGAAGCCGGACCAGCAAGCAACAGGGCGGTGGCGCTCTCCACCCTGCGCGCCGCGCTCCGCACCGTGCTGCTCAACCGGGAGGAGCTCCTCGCCGCCGCTGCCACCACCACCGTGGAGGGATACAAGCGGCCGCGCCTCTCGCCGGTGCAGCAGCTCAGCTAGCCTAGCTCTAGCCAGCACCCATGCAACCCAGGGCAGCAAAACGGAGGGGACAATACGGTGTGCACGACAGCGCCATGGTTGCCTGTTTCGTGTTGCTTCAGGCCAACCTGCGTACGTATGTGTCGTTTCGCCTGCCATGGTCGGTCCGTGTACTTGCAAGCAGCACTAGGAGACCTGTCAGGTATACAACTGTGGCGGTGGTTGAATTTTGCAGCTTGGCTCGTGTGTTGCACTGTTGTGTTTTTTTTAATTTTTTTCATCAAGTTTGGATTGAACAAAAAGACACAACAGTTGTGGTGCACTGTTTTGCTGTGTTCTTCTGCCCATCGGTAGTTCAGAACAGGCTGAGCAATAATCGATCGTTCCAACTGGTTTGCAGACCACCGCAATGTTTTGTCTTAATAACACGGCCCTAATTTCAACTAGCAAAAAAGACCGTGCGTTGCAATAAAAAAAAAAAACCACACGCCCCTAACAAAATAATCATGATTGAAGACCTTAATGGTTCCATGTGCATCCCATCTATGTTGCCACTTACCCTCCTTCCCACTCTTGTCAATGGCGGCTTCACTGCTCACAATCACAACTCACTTGAATGTTGCGAATTTTAAGGTGTCTCTCTTTCTCTCCGCATAAGATGAGAAATCTATTTTTTTTTCACCTGGAGGTTTTACCGGGCCATGCATGCGTGGTTATAGATGGGTTTTTTCTTCTCCAAACTAATTATGTTGAGGTGTTGATTTCTAACCTGATCTACACCGGTACGAAAGAAAGATGGATCATGCGCTATTGATTAATATTGTCCCCTAAATAGCATTTAAAAATGTTTAACAGGTAAAAGAACATCATATTCAGATTCTACACATTTTTCTAATCAATTTCCATATATATAATGTCAAAATTCTAGTTAGGGTTTAGAAGATATGAACATTTTTAAAAGGCATTTGAATCACATTTTTAAAAATATTTAAGAGGTAAAATAACATCAGATTTATTCTAGACATTTTTCTAATCAATTTTCATGTATGAAATGTCAAAATTGGAGTTAAGATTTAAAAGTGATGTATATTTAAAAATAGCATTTGAATCTGTCCAAAAAAATGGATGGCGGGTTGATTAACTAAAAGATCAAGGCCTCATTCAGTTTGGAGGATTTTCATTGGAAAACATAGGAAGAAGGATTCCGGAGGAAAATTTCCTATAGATGCATTCGGTTTGTAGGAAATGCGTACACGGATTACATAGGAATACTATTCATTTCCTATATTTTTTTAGGAAACTAGACATCTACTCAAAGCTCATTTTACGCGTAGGAACGAGGCAAGTCAATTCCTTTGCATGGAAAGTGCCATCCTATCAAATTCCTATTCCTATACTAATCCTAATTCCTATGTTTTGGTATCCTCCAAACCGAATGAGCCCCAAGGGGTTTTCCAGAAAAACGAGAAACATTTTTTCTACTTAAATTTAGGACCGCGTGTTCATTAACTAAAAGACAAGGGTTTTTTTGAAAAAATGAAAACAAACCATTTTCCCCGCTTAAAATAGGACTGTGGGTTGAATTCTCAAAAACAGAGGGACTTTTTTACAAAACAACCGCAACGTACAACCAAAAGCACTAGCCGCTTTATTATTAGGTAAAGATAACTGATAGCGGTTGTAGTAGAGTCGTCCTATTGGTGCGGCCATCATAATAACTGTTAATATGATGATTTAAGTCAAATAGCATTCTAAAAGAGTGGTCATTCAGCTCCCTATCGTCATTTTCAGGAACCCGGGGCCATTGGTTTGGAGCGTGGTTCATCCACCAACCGCTTGCGCACGAAGAAAATTTCATCTCCCTCCTTAGCCTTCTGTGCGGCCCATCTTCTCTCCTTGCCCATGGCGCAGACGGCCATGACATCGGGAATCATGCTAATTAATGGCAGCCACCAATTGCCAATTGCTCGCGACCACTCTCGGCACGTTTCCCACCATATTTTTTCGACTCGCGTCACATTTACCTATCGCTCGTTGTCAGTGGCTATAAAAAGGACATCGCCATGGCCGACTAGCTCTCAACCTTCACTTCAACACTGTTGTTCGTCACCACTTTCTTCTTCCTTGTCGCCATGATGTTTCCCCCAGCTAGATTGGGTGCCGCAATGAGTGGAGGAACAACGTTTCCCCTGCAGCCCTTCCTTCATGATCTGGTAGCGCTTTGCCGTCCAGAGCCAATCGTCGCCTAAGAATTAGAGGAGGGGGTTAGAACCACATATGGCTTCTAATTATGAGGACAAGAGGTTTAGCCTAGCTCTAATTAGTCAACTAGGACCAACTAGAACTAGAACTATTAGACCTAGAGGAGGCTCCAAAACTTGTGTATTTATAAGAGTAAAATCTCCTAGTACATATAGGTTGGAGGGAGAGGGAGGGCTGCCACCAAGCCAGCCTAGTGGAGGAGGAGTCTGACTCCTCCCCTTCCCCAATCCGGCCTCCTTCCTTAAGGAAGGAGGCACTTTATCACTTGGGCCTTTTTGGCCCAAGTTGCCTTCCACCTATTGGCCTTTTAAGACCAGTTGAATATTTTTTAGTTTTAAATATTTTCAGACCATTATATAGATAATTTAACGTCTCCGGAAACAATTTCCACCTATATATATATATATATTTATTAGTAATACCCGTATTACCCGATATTCACCGAAATCTTTCCTGTGACCCCAAAATGCTTTCGGATCCTCTCGAAACTATTCTGAATATTAATGAAACAATTCCATAAATATATTCTCGTCAATCACGTCCTACTAACACTCAGCAGATCGTGATTACCTTAAGCTTGTGACCTTGTAGGTTCACTAACTCGGAGACATGAACGAAACTGTTTGTTCACTGACCGATAGCGGGACCGTAGACGTCCATATAGATCCCTATGAGCACATGAATGATATTCGAGTGAACCTATGGTGATCATGTGATGTTCCCTTTGCTTCGCGATACTTCACAAAACCTGGGATGCGTTGGTACCCTCATGAGTCATCACCATGCTCACTATACCGAAATCCTCGTTACCAGTTTTCTTCTTCTTTCTTATTATTGTGTTCCGGCATCCTCGTGACGAAGTCACCTGTGTCTGGCCAGACGATGATGGATGCCGTCACACCGAGAGGGTCCTAAGAATATATCTCCATCGTGGGAGGAGCAAATCCCACTCTCGAGCTATCTAGTCCCTTGTCAAACTTTCCAATGAACATGTAAGTTGTCATTATGATCACCATGTTACAGGTGATGTTTGAGCAATCCCAAAGCCCACCGTACGGTAAGAAGTGACTACGATACTCTCATTGTCTGAGGAGCAAATTCACACGTTAATACTCCGTGTTATTACAATTGATTACAGAGATGTTAACTCAATTCATAACAAACAAGTTTGGGTCGATTCAATATGATCGTTCTTCCAATGTCATAATCTCAATGTTGTTTTACGACTATCATTACACTTAACGAGATCCTAAGATCGGGAAAATGTGATCACCAACAACACTTCAGCAGTCTTAGAGGCGAGACTAGGAACCTTTATTTTATTCGTTTATCATTTCACACGTGCATATGTGTTTTCTACTAAAGCGCATATTGCAGGATCATAACAGTTATAGCATAAAATACAAACACTTAATTATGAATATAGAAATATAGTAATAGAATAGTATTGCCTCTAGGGCATATTTTCAACAGTCTCTTCTTTCATTTTGCCCGCATGCAGTCCATTTGACGATCTCCATCCATCTCAACATGGTGCAGCAGCTGCTCGAAGCCTAAGGTTTTTTTTTTTTGACAAAGGGTGGACTTTATTGGCTCAAAATGGAGCATCAAGAGGATACATAACACAATGAGCACACACCCGGCCTCTGCATAACTAGGATGCACCCAGCCAACCCAACACACTCACGTGGAAACATACCCGCAACTAGCAAAGTCATAAGACCAAAAGCTATGTGCGGGCGAGAAAAAAGGAGGGGAAAAAACGATCAGATCAGTGATCGACAAACTACAACTGAGACCATATTCGCACCAACCATTGACACCACATGATGACGAGGAACTTCAACAGTAACGCCTTCACGAAGGAAGCGACACTCAAGCGCCGCCGTCACCGGATCTAACCACAAAGGGCCAGAATCTAAGTTTTCACCCTGAAGAATCAGTACGAGCAAATCCGAGCAATGCCTCCAACAAGGTAACGACATAAAAACATCGCCATTGCCAGGTGTAACCACTCGGGTCTGACCTAGGCTTTCGCCCCGGAGCTCGAGACCTGGTGCGTGCAGCACCACCATCCAAGTCACAAAAGTGTTGTCGCCACCGCTTATCCGCAATCCCAGCAGCTACAATTGGACTGCCGCCACTCCACAACTTACCCTCTGCGTCAAGTCATCATCCATAATTTGTATCACACCGCTGAAGTCATCAACCAGATCAAGAGATAAAACCTCCCGAACTCTTTTCGATGACCTGCGCAGTCGTGGATCCGTAGGAAGTCTCTGGAGAACAACCTACGAACACCACCATCTGACCGATCTGATCTAGATCAGCACCACCAACCGAAAAACGTAGCGTCGCCGTTCGGCTGGCACACGCGGAAGGCCAGCACATCGCCGCAGCCCCACATGCCCAACGACCCTACAGCCGCCGTCGACACCTCGCACCATCCCGGCGTCAGATCCTTGTAGTCATGGCCGCAGATCGGGGAAGTCGTCGCGGCGCCACAAGGGTAGCCCCAAGGCCAGCCGAGGAGGACATCAGCCCCAACCCCGGGTCCAACGCCAGCAGGAGAGACGCGCCGGCAACAGGACAGACCTCGCCGGGCCGAGATCTGGCGTGGAAATCGGACGGGGAAGGGAGCAGGGCGAGGTCGGGCGCGGTGGGGAGAAGGTCGCCGCCAGAGACGCGCCGGCGGAGGGCGGATCAGCTGTCGGAGGGCACAGAGGCCGGCGGACGGGCGTGACGGCAGGGAGGCCGCAGCCGGAGGAGGCGCCCCGCCGCCACCATCCTGGGAGCCGGCGCGGGCTTCGCCGGCCGCTCCTCCGGTGGCGGCG